>NC_067230.1:19796317-20096317 GCF_019924925.1 Ctenopharyngodon idella | reverse complement strand
AGAACAAAAATTTCACAGTGTCCAATAACCTTCAAAGGGCATAATTACCAATATATATATAATTGTTGTTATAAAGAGAAATTTACAAACAATACAACAAATACTATAGAGATACAAATTAAATAAACTTGTTTTTCAGATACAGTAGGTTTATTTACCATGTATACATTTATTTAACAAATTATGTTGTTTTATTAAGATTAATGACAAATATAGGCTACCTATAGGAATCCATGGATACTGACACATATCCTGTTTTCACCCAAATGTTTACGTCCACTTAAGCCATAACCGACTGTATTTATGTGAGATACTCCACACGATGGACATTTTGACAACTATGTGTGCATTTGACCATTCAGGCGCGAGGAGAACTGATCGCACGCAAGAAAGAGAGAGAGAGCGCGCGAGAGGAAGTGCTTCTGGTCTGTCATTCAGCGCGATTCCGCCTATCCCGCCTTCACTAATCGATAGCGAATTGTGATTGAAAGCATGCAGTTCACAATGTGTGTGTTGTCATCATTAATTTTGAAGTATTTCCACACCTCTGAGGCTGACATTGTTTCTGCTGCTGCCGTCGGTGTCTCTGTGCACGGAAAATTCTGTCAGTGACGTCACGTGAGGTATCGGTCTTTGGTATCGGGGGTATTTTTACGAGTACACGAGCTTGGTATCGGTGCATCCCTATCAGAAATCATTCTAACATTCTGATTTGGTGCTCAAGAAACATTTCTTATTATCAATGTTGAAAACAGACATTTTTTCTAGATTATTTCACAAATAGGAAGCTTAAAAGAACAGCATTTATTTGAAATAGAAATCTTTTGTAGCATTATACATATTTGAGTGGGTAGGTTTTATATATTTTGTTTTTAATTTTTTTCTTGTAGATTTTAACCAGACGTCAGTGCCATCAGCAAGAGGCCATATGGGAACTGCTGCAGACGGAGTCAGACTACATCAAGAAACTGCACGTTATTACCGATGTAAGAACCTGCTGATGTTTAACTTCAGTACATAATCATTGTCCTCGTATAATCTGTGTAAATATGTGATAATGCCATTGAAATAGGTCTCATGGTTTTCAACACGTTTCCATGGAAGGAATTTACAATAGTTATCTTTTCTAGTGCTCATTTTGACTGTAGCGCGTATGGTACTTTTATGTGACTTGTGACAGTTTGGATCTGACACTTTATAGTATGGTATAATTAATCACAATCTCTTCCTCTTTCACCAGCTGTTTCTATGTGGCCTGCTGAACCTCCAGGAGAGCGGTTTACTAAGTGAAGTCGAACCTGTGCGTCTCTTCAGTAACATTCAGGACATTGTGCAACTACATACATCCCTGTGGTCTGAGGTCATGTTGCCGGCATTAGAAAAAGCCAGACAGAATAGAACAGTGCTCGACCCCACTGAACTACAACAGGGCTTCAGTACTGTGAGTGTGCACACTATCTCACAGCAGACGCTAGTATATTCACTCAGTTACTTTCATTTTTTGTAAGACTTAAAGGGATAGTTCACCCAAAAATGAAAATTATCCCATGATTTACTCACCCTCAAGCCATCCTAGGTGTATATGACAGTCCTCTTTCAGACGAACACAATCCGAGATATATTTAAAAATATCTTTAGTCCTCCAAGGTTTATAGTGGTTGTGAATGTTAACTCATATTCTGAAGACGGAAAAAATGCATCCATCCATCATAAAAGTAATCCATACGGCTCCAGGGGGTTAATAAAGGCCTTTTGAAGTGAAGGGATGTGTTTTTGTAAGAAAAATATCCATATGTAAAACTTTATAAATTCGAATAACGAGCTTCTGTCAATTTGGGCGGAAGAGCAAGTTTTGACCCGAACGCAATGACGAACGTGAGAGAGCAAAACAAAACAACGGTCACAAATTAGAAGTTTAAAATGAGAAATTTTAAAGAGAAATGTCGGAGGATTTCGATATAAGAGAAGAGGAGCTTGAGTTTGTAGACGACCGTACGCAGAATGAGCCAAATGAGTAACCCGTGACGCGATGTATGACACGAGATGTAGGAGTATCGTAAGCTTAGACGCCTCTCATGGTTCAAACAAATACGGCTGGGCAACAAACTCAAGCTCCTCTTCTCTTATATCGAAATCCTCCGACATTTCTCTTTAAAATTTTTCATTTGAAACTTCTAATTTGTGACCGTTGTTTTGTTTTGCTCTCTCACGTTCGTCATTGCGTTCGGGTCAAAACTTGCTCTTCCGCCCAAATTGACAGAAGCTCGTATATTTGAATTTATAAAGTTTTATATATGGATATTTTTCTTACAAAAACACATCCCTTCGCTTCAAAAGGCCTTTATTATGCCCCTGGAGTTGTATGGATTACTTTTTTTTATGGATGGATGCATTTTTTCTGTCTTCAGAATGTGGGTTAACATTCACAACCATTATAAACCTTGGAGGACTAAGGATATTTTTAAACATATCTCAGATTGTGTTCGTCTGAAAGAAGATTGTCATATGCACCTAGGATGGCTTGAGGGTGAGTAAATCATGGGATAATTTTCATTTTTGGGTGAACTATCCCTTTAAAGTTGTTAAAAGTACCCCTAGATTTGTACATTTCACTGACCTGATTTAATTTTTTTTTATGCAGTTTGGTTTCAGATTCAAGCCCTACATCCGTTACTGCATGGAAGAAGAGGGCTGTATGGAATACATGCGCACTTTACTGAAAGACAATGAGCTCTTCAGGATATACGTAACTGTGAGTAATTATTACCATCCACATCCTGTTGCTCTTCAGTCAGACGCATTAGCCTTTGAAGGATTTTGTCTGACGGCATCTCTGCCGGTTCATTGTAAATGAGAGAGAGATATGAGAGGTCCTTAGCATAATAACCTGTATTGTAACAGCACCCTCATTATGACTCAGTGATTGCCTCGTGGACTGCTTGTGCTTTGAGTGTATGTTTATGATTGTTCACCAAATGAGACTTTCAATAAACTTTTCCATCCTGTAGTGGGCTGAAACTCATAAACAGTGCAACCGGCTGAAGCTGACAGACATGTTAGTGAAGCCTCATCAAAGACTCACTAAATACCCACTGCTGCTCAAGAGCGTGCTGAAAAAGACAGATGACCCGCCAACTCGCGAGGCCATTAACCGAATGGTAAGAGATTAAATCTTTCCAAAATCTTTGAAATAGAGCACGAGTGCACATTATTCAGTGGTATATAATTTAATTATAGTTATGATATTGAATGGGTCAATGACAAATAAAGCTTCAAAAGAGGTGTTTTTTTAAAAAATCTTTTCAAAACTGATGTATTTTTGTATTTAAACAAGTTTTTAAATTCATTTTTTGACTGTTTTTATGTCAGGCGGTACAACCAAATAGTTGTATGTATATACACTGCCCTCCAAAAGTTTGGAAACACCCCTGGCAGAGTGTGGTTTTGGACGATATCAGCATAAATCCTTATCATTTTTTGGTGCAAATACATTAAAGTAACTTGACATTATCATTGAAGACCAGCAATAATAATTTTCATTTTGATTACATAATAATGGCAATATATACATGTCAAAGTCAGACATGCCTCTTTGCCAGCTGTGATGTCTGGTTACTGGTTTAAACTTGGCCCAGGTTTGTGAAAGATTTTTGGGTCAGCACACCTTAATAGCTTCAACAATTGATTGCCAATTAAGTTTAGAATACAGTGAACCAATTAGAACCCAGTTTAGGTCAGATCGCTGCTAATGGTGGATATTTTGAGGAATTGAAAATTTAAGTTTTTTCTATGTATAAACTGTTTATGTAATAAAATATGTTTTCGTAGTTTGTGTTGTCCCTTATCAGTGCAAAATTATCACAAATTAAAAAGGATTCATGCCAATATTGTCCAAAACCCCACTTTTCTAGGGCGTTTCCAAACCTTTGGAGGGCAGTGTATACTGTAGTTGTACCACCTGACATGGAAAGTGTACCATCCTACCCATACTTGAAATTAGCAGTTTTTACCAGTATTTGAGAGGGATCTACAAACCTTTTTCACTCGGCCACAAAGATCAGTTGGGGTCCTCTGGATGATCATGCATGTATCATGTTTACTGTTATTACCTTGTCAATTCATAATAAAAGAGCCATGTTTGCAGTTGTGCCACCCTGACATTTGACAACATACAAAAGTTTTTTTCAATTATCTCAACAGCTTTAAAACTACTGATATTTATAAAATTTGTTTATATGAAAGATTTCAAACCTAAAATGATGCCATAGTATTTAGTTTTTAATTTTTTATTATTAAAACACCATTTTAAATAGTTTCTTAGTCTGTTCATTTGTTCGGACAGTTGCACCACCTGACATTTTGGGGGTTTAAGATAACAAAACATAAAATAAAATGTATTATTTGTATGTACTAAAAATTAATTCAAACTAAATAGGTTTTATAGAATAAAATTATATACAGTATGTCATGAATTTATCAATTTATTTTAAAAGGAAATAATTCACTTGGACACAAAAATATGAACCATATTCAAGCCACTGGGATTGCCGATCAATGCCAAATTGAATTGAATTAAATTATGAAATAGAGAAAACAAGTACAAGTTAACAAATTTTTGGTTGGACAGTTTTGAAAGAATATAAGTAATAGTATAAATAATACACAGTGGGGTTCAAAAGTCTGAGACCACATTTAATTTAGTGGATAAAGAAAAACTAAATCTTGGAATTTAAACCTTATATTCTATTATATTATATTATATATTATAGCAGCATAAATAATTTAGATATGCTTCTATCCCTTTATCTTATCTCCAAACCGTCCACATTTTGGACTCCACTGCACTGTATTTAGGGGCTTTTTTTTATCATCTTCTATTTATATTTTCTTATCTATTGATGTCCCAATAATATTTTTGTTTGTCAGGTGGCTGCTGTTGAATGCTTCATTAACAGCGTGGACTCACAAATGAGACAAAGGGAGGAAAAACAGAAGCTGGCTGCCATCGCTGGACGTATAGAGGCGTATGAGGCCGTGGAGGGGGCCAGCGAGGAAGTAGAGAGGGTGAGACACAATGAGACTTTCTTAGGTTATATGGTTTAATTTTTCATATTGGGTGTATTTTGTCATTTACTGTAGAAACAAGTAGCAACTCCATTACCTGCTTGATGTCTCTATAATCATCCATCATGCATTGATCCTTCAGATCCTCAGGGAATATAATAACTTTGACCTGACCGCTCCAGTGATGGGCGCCCCACCCGAAGAGACCCGTCAACTGCTCCTAGAGGGAGCTCTGAAGATGAAGGAGGGTAAAGAGAGCAGGGTACGATTTCTTATTTTTATTTCTTAAAACAAGAAGAAACGGAGCCAGCACTTGTGAGTGCACTTTAGTAAGAAATAGATTTTTAACTAACAGCCGATAGTTGTCTAAAAGCTTCTCACCGGTCTCCATTACCTCCCGTTTCCGACAGATGGATGTGTACTGTTTCCTGTTCACTGACGTTTTGTTGATTACTAAACCGGTGAAGCGTGTGGAGAAAGTGAAGGTGATCCGTCAGCCTCTCGTCATCCATAACGTAGTGTGCCGAGAGCTGAAAGACCCAGGAAGCTTCCTCCTTATCTACCTCAATGAGTTTCGCTGTGCCGTGGCCTCCTATTGCTTTCAGGCCAACATTGGCACTCAGGGCCGCAGCTGGATTGAGGCCATCTACAACGCACAGGTATTAGAATTAAATAACGCACTGCAAACTTTTACTAATGGTTGGTTTCCTAAAACCATTGGGCTTGATTGCTAGTTCTGATAAGAAGAGTTTTTCCATGTAGAACCAGCTCCAGAGACTTCGCTCTGAGACCCAGAGAGATGACACAGATGACAGAGATGAGGATGAGACGGAAAGCAGCATGTCCACCTCCAGCTCTCCATCACTGCAGCACAGAGAGTCGCTTGGCAAGAGGTACTGTTTTTAAATGATCCCTTATATACTGTATACATGTACTGTATATAGATTATTCCTGTAGCTCAGACAGTAGAGCATGGCATTAGCAATGGCAAGAACATACAGTAGGTTCACTTGCCAGGGAAAGTAATGTAAGTCACTTGGGATGAAAACATCTGCCAATTGCATAAGTATAAATAAATAGATGATTAAAATGTATCTTACTTTGCATTTTATATATATATATATACCCTAGTAAAAAAATAGACAAAATCTTTGAAATATTAGTATATGAAATAGTATGAATAGTTTGAAATAGTATTTGAAATACATTTATTTTGTGCTAAGTATACTATTTATATATGTGTGTGTGTGTGTGTGTGTGTGTGTATGTACACTACCAGTCAAAAGTTTGGAAACACTATTTTTAATGTTTTTGAACGAAGTCTCTTATGCTCATTAAGGCGGCATTTATTTCATAATAAATACAGAAAAAACAATAATATTGTGAAATATTATTACAATTTAAAATCATGGTTTTCTATTTTAATATACTTTGAAATATAATTTATTACTGTGATCAAAGCTGAATTTTCAGCATCATTACTCCAGTCTTCAGTGTCACATGATCCTTCAGAAATCATTGTAATATGCTGATTTATTATCAATGTTGGAAACAGTTGTGCTGCTTAATATTATTTTATAACCTGTGATACTTTTTCAGGATTCATTGATGAATAAAAAGTTAAAAAATATCAGCATTTATTTAAAATAGAAATCTTTTGTAACAATATACACTACCGTTCACAAGTTTGGGGTCAGTAATTTTTTTTCTTTCTTTTTTTTTTTTGAATAAATTAATACTTTTATTCAGCACGGATGTGTTAAATTGATAAAAAGTGATAGTGAAGATTTATATTGTTAGAAAAGATTTATATTTTGAATAAATGCTGTTCTTTTTAACCTTTTATTCATCAAAGAATCCTGAAAAAGTATCACAGGTTATAAAACAATATTAAGCAGCACAACTGTTTCCAACATTGATAATAAATCAGCATATTACAATGATTTCTGAAGGATCATGTGACTGAAGACTGGAGTAATGATGCTGAAAATTCAGCTTTGATCACAGTGATAAATTATATTTTAAAGTATATTAAAATAGAAAACCATAATTTTAAATTGTAATAATATTTCACAATATTATTGTTTTTTCTGTATTTATTATGAAATAAATGCAGCCTTAATGAGCATAAGAGACTTCTTCAAAAACATTAAAAATAGTAATGTTTCCAAACTTTTGACTGGTAGTGTATGTATATGTATATATGTATGTGTAAATATGTGCATGCATACTAATATATGTGTGTGTGTGTGTGTGTGTATTTATGAAAAATATAATACAATATTATTAATACATTCATAACATATAATAAAATATAAACATTTCAAAAATAAAAGACGAATATATTTTCAGTACAGCTCTTAGCATGAACTGCCCTTAAATGACATAATATATTTAGTGAAAGAACAAAGTACAAGCAGACTAATAAATATTCATTTTCTTTTCCAAAAGCCTCTCTGTTTCACCAAGTCACTCCGATGGCTCCACAGAAACTCTTTCCGTGGCTGCCATGGAAGAAACGGATGAGGTTGGGTCCTTGTCAACTGTTCAGACTGCATCGTTGAGAAATTCCCTGCTGTCTGATTCTTCAAGTCTGCGGGATTCTTTCTCTGCTAGTGACAGCAAAACTCTGGGCGATTTGGTCACGACGGACTTGGATGCAGAAAGTCGCTCTCTTTCTATAGACAGTGCGTATGGAACTCTCTCGCCTCAGTCCCTGATCACAGAACTTGAATTAAAGGGAGCGGTTTGCCAGAGCGAGGGAGAAGAGACCGATGCTGGGGAGGAAGAGGAGGCATTTGAGGACGATGAAGATGGTGATGAGGAGGATTCGATAACTTGGAATGGCTCTCAGATTACTGTAAATGAGTCCTATGTTTTAGATCATGACCATGCAAACAATGAGAAGCTCGGGCAGAAGAATGACTTTTCTGGGATGTCTCAGGTCACGGGTTGTCGTTCCCAAACGCTGCGGCGCCGTTCGCCCGTCCAGCCCCGCCCAGACTACCTGCAGCTCTTTACCCTCAGGTCACGCTCCGAAGATGACCTCCTTCAATGCCTCACCGGTCCTCTCCGCCCCTCTGGCAGGAACAACGTAAGCAAGAGCTTGACACACCTCGCCAAACAGACGTCTCATAGCGCTGAGTTTTTCCAGACGGACGAGGAAGACCTCTGTGAGGACTCCAAAGAATTGTCGAGCAAACTGACGAACACTCTTATGAGAGCAGAGGCCAGGCATGTGCAAAGGACCCTCAGCTGTCCCAATGGCCAGGCAGACTGTGAGATTACAGAGATTGAGACACTCCCTCCTGGTGATCTGGAGGAAAAGAGCGACTTGGTGCTTTCCCAGCAGCCACATCAGCAGCATAAAAAACTAACAGTGGCTCAGTTGCACAGGATACGTGCTACCATGGTGCTCAATTCAACACTGACAGCATCGTAAGTCTGCAAACACACTGAATATTTCACATATTTAGGTCATACTTCACTCCAAACATTTGTGTATTCAATAATGCATAAAATATAAAAAATCATAAATGTAATATACACTGCCCTCCAAAAGTTTGGAAACGCCCTAGAAAAGTGGGGTTTTGGACAATATTGGCATGAATCCTTTTTAATTTGTGATAATTACGCACTGATAAGGGACAACACAAACTACGAAAACATATTTTATTACATAAACAGTTTATACATAGAAAAAACTTAAATTTTGGATTCATCAAAATATCCACCATTAGCAGCGATCTGACCTAAACTGGGTTCTAATTGGTTCATTGTATTCTAAACTTAATTGGCAATCAATTGTTGAAGCTATTAAGGTGTGCTGACCCAAAAATCTTTAAACCAGTAACCAGGCATCACAGCTGGCAAAGGGGCATGTCTGACTTTGACATGGAAATATTGCCATTATTATGTAATCAAAATGAAAACTATTATTGCTGGTCTTCAATGATAATGTCAAGTTACTTTAATGTATTTGCACCAAAAAATGATAAGGATTTATGCTGATATCGTCCAAAACCACACTTTGCCAGGGGTGTTTCCAAACTTTTGGAGGGCAGTGTATAATACATATTTTATATATTTATATTTATTTTACACAAACATAAGAAAGAATAAAAAAAAAATATATATATATATATATATATATTTAAATAATTTAGTAAATGTAAAAGTATATATTTCAGTGCTCTTGAATTCTCTCGCAAATCCCAGAGAAAAAAAAGGCAGCATTGAAATATATTTTTTTCCTCTCATTTCATTTTTTTTTTTTTTTTTTTATCATGTCCTTTTAGAGGCTCAATAGTAGCTTGTTGTAATATGAAAAATAATAATTATTATAACAGTAATGCAAAAATATCAATTTAAATATTGTATTTTTAAAGTACACTATCGTTCAAAAGTTAAAATGTTTTTAAAAGAAGTCTCTTCTGCTCACCAAGGCTGCATTAATTTGATCAAAATACTGTAAAAACAATAATATTGTGAAATATTATGATGTGATGGCAAAGCTGAATTTCCAGCATCATTACTCCAGTCTTCAGTGTCACATGATCCTTCAGAAATCATTCTAATATGGTTATTTGGAGCTCAAGATAATTCTTATTATCACTGTAGAAAAAGTTGTGCTGCATAATATTTTTGTGGAAACCATGATTTTTTTCGGGATTCTTTGATGAATAGAAAATTCAAAGGAACAGCATTTATTTAAATAGAAATCTATGTAACATTCTAAACATATTTACTGTCACTTTTGATCAATTTAATACGTTTCAGCTGAAAAAATACTAATGAATTTACTAACTCCAACTTTTGAACAGTAGTGTACATTTGTAAAGTACAATTTGGTAGTATTTGTTGCGCTAAATTTCCTGGCAGGATGATTTTCATTTTCATAAGAATGATATTTTAAATTACAATGCAAAAGTAAATAGTTTCAGTCACGTATCCACAAGCAAGTTGCGATTAAAACAAGCCTCTTAGTCCTTGTCTTTCTTCACCAACTGCACATGGTAATTTGGCCATTCCTATAAAGTTGCTATTAAGAGATGTCAACACTAGGCATTAGGATGTACCCCCCAAAATCACTAAATAGCTTGTTGACAGATTGTTACTGAAGGTTGTTACAAAACTCTCCCTCGTAGTCCGGACATGCTTGCACAGTGTGTCCTCCCCATTGTTAATGTTCACCACAGAGTGTGGCACATCATTAACCGTCAGTGTGGACTCATTAGAAGACAATGTGCTCTTCTGATATAGCTTTTAATAGTGCACGACACAATGATCTCAGTCACTGAGGAACAGGATAGCCCAGCCCCTATTGTCTTGCCATCTGTGGGAAGCTGGCATTTTAACATCCAGGGCTTTTGTCCCTAGTGTGTTTTATCTAATAATCTCAATCTCCACCCAGAGTTATTAGAGAACTGGACCTTCAGAGAGAATGACGGCATCTAGAATACAGAGTACTGAGTTTTCTACATTTTTCCATGTATTGTATCTATTTTTACCTTGTGGAGAGTCTCTAATTGTTCCTTGATGTTTTAGTGAATGATTTGGTGTTATGAAACACTATAATTGTTACCAGCTGCTTTAAAATAATATAAAAAGATCACATTACAGATTTATTATTAATTTGCTATTTATATTAACCTTATTCTGCTTTTTTTTTTTCCTTTAGGGAAGTTTAATGTTTGAGTCAATGAAGCTGATGCCATTAGCTGGTCTATTGGTGGGACTTATTATCTTTGGTCCAAGACTTCATCTTCAAAGACGTGTACCCAAACTCAGTGACAGGAAGAAAACCAGGAAGAACTCTGTGGAACTCTCGGTTAAAAGCCATGACCATAATTCAGTAATTTAATATTAACTATAAAGTTGAAGGGTCATATATACAAAGACATACATTTTGTATAATACCTGTCTGACAATGAATCAAAGAGACTTGAGTTAATCCATTTTTATTTAACGATGCAACGGTCAGTGCTTTTGCAGAGTAAAAGGGACAGAAAAAGAATCATGTTCTAACTTGTACTTCATGCAATACTGCCTGTGGAGGTCTGTCGTCACAAAAAGTATGAATATAAACTCTAAAGCACTCTTAATCCTTGAATGAATTGTTTGATGAACAGAAAAATAGGATTTGACCTCTGAGTCCTAAGGGCTTTTTGCTAGATGATGTAGCTCCTGAAACGCCTAAAATAGATTGACTCTTTTAGGTTGTAGGAATTTACTGAATCACACTTGTGAAAAAAAAAAAAAAAATCAAAAAAGAACAACTATGGACTACTTTCGCTTCAGACGCCACAATAAAAATCAACTTGCATGCATTTGTTTGTTTTTTAGTGTTCTGTAAATATGGTATTTATTGAACCTGCTTTGTTTTGTAGAAAATATCCTTATTGTTGATGCCTTTTGATTGTTATGTCTCTTTTTGGCACTGTCTCTAATTTGACTATTGACATCATAATAAGGGCTGAATCCATGTCTTGGATTTTATCAGTTTACATATGTGTGTAGCTTCAATATTTACAGGTAACAAATTTGCACAGTGCTCCCCCCCAAAAAAAGAAAAGAAAGAAAAAACCCACAAACTTCCAATTAAAATGCTTCAAATGCCAAATCCACTACCAAAATGTGTCTATTTTATTTACAAAACGGAATTAATGACATAATTTCTTGTTAATGAGAAGATATTCCAAACATGGATATCACAACGAGAGTGACTGCACTAAGTAATCCTAATGTTTATGTCCTTCCAGCACATCTGAATGCTCCTTGTCTCACCTTAATCATGTTTAATAGCTTACATTAAGTCAGGTGTGGGGAATGTTGATCCTGGAGGGCCATTGTCCTGTGTAACACACCTGAAGCTAATCAAGGTCTTCAGGATTACTGAAGTTACAGGTAGGTGAGTGTTTTTTTCAGGGTTGAAGCTAAACTCTGCAAGACAATGGCCCTCCAGGATCAACGTTCCCCACCCCTACATTATGTGCATGTTGTCCTTTTTGTAATCTTTGTAAACAACATGGTTTTATTTTATTCTGTAAAAAGGGATGTGTGGAGGATTTCAATGATCACCTGGGGTTGCTTCCAGGGGGAAAAAAATGTTCTACTGTGAAAAATCTTGGTGTAATTTTTGCCTCCATGCTTAAAGGGTTAGATCCAAAAATGAAAAATCTGTCATTAATTACTCACCTTCATGTCGTTCCACACCCATTCATCTTTGGGACACAAATTAAGATATTTTTGATGAAATCTGAGAGGTATATGACTAGTCCATAGACAGCAATATAATCACCACTTCCAAGGTCCAGCAAGGTACTAAAGACATCATTAAATCAGTCGACGTGACTGCAGTGGTTCAACCTTAATTTTATGAAGCGACGAGAATACTTTTTGTGCGCAAAAACAAAATTCAACAATTTTTCCTCTTCCCTGTCAGTCTGTTAAGCAGTTGGCACAGTGAAAGCATTGCAGAGCTTCCTTGTTTACATCCGAACGCAGGAAAAAATTGTTGAATAAAGTTATTTTTGTTTTGTTTTTGTGCACAAAAAGTATTCTCGTCGCTTCATAACATTAAGGTTGAACCACTGCAGTCACGTCGACTTCTTTATTAACGTCTTTAGTACCTCTCTGGTCCTTGAAAGTGGTGGTTATATTGCTGTCTATGTGTGACGGAGGCCAGCTAGTAGTTGCTGTGCGAGTAAACCTCACTCCTTTGATCTCAAGAGATGCTCTAGCCACTGACGTTAGGGGTTGTAGCCTTTAGCCTCCTTGTTAGAGCGTCCAACTCCCACGCCGGAGACCCGGGTTCGAGGCTCGCGCAGAGTGGGGCGAGTAGGATCTGGGTAGAGGGGTTACATATGGACGAGTCATATACCTCTCGGATTTCAACAAAAATATCTTAATTTGTGTTTCGAAGATGAACGAAGGTCTTACGGGTTTGGAAAGACATGAGGGTAATTAATGACAGAAATTTCATTTTTGGGTGAACTAACCCTTTTAATTTGATGGACAAATTAATGCTGCCCAAAAAAAATTAAAAATAATAAAAATTTCCACCTTAGATCTAAGTTGAAGTCTATCTTCTCCTTTGAGTACTTTGAGAAAGATGTGCATGCCTTTGTTTCATCCAGTTTGTAATGTATCTGGGTGTGAGTCGGGCCTCTCTCTCTAATTCAGCTGCTAGGCTTTTAACTGGTACTCAGAAGAGAGAGCACATTACTCCTGTGCTAATCAAACAACACTGGTTACCAATACGATTCAGAATTCATTACAAAGTGCTCCTATATGTTTTCAAAGCTTTGCATGGCCGAGCCTTTTAAATGCTGTTTTCTTAGCATTTAAAAATGTTTTGTCATCTGTTGCTTGTTTGTGTGGAACATGTTTTTATTGGTTTTATTTTTATTTATTTACATTTATTTAGCCTATCACATCGTGGTGTTGAAAGTGCTTTAATGTTGTGAACAGTTGCAACATTTACTTATTCCAGAAGGTGGCAGCAAAGACCTGCTTTTTAAAATCTTTTTACTTAATTTGTTGTTTGTACAGCTGATGGAGAAATATGTGATCATACACTTATTTTTCCATCATCATCATTTGTATGCAAACCCAAAAACCCAAGAGATTAAATCAACTATTTTTATTACAGTAGGCTATATCATTCATCACAATATCACATATTTATAATCCAGCACTGAAATAGGTTTTCAGTAAATGTTTGATGAAATGATAACTGCTTGTTAGTTTATTTGAGCATGATTTTCAAAGTCTGCTTTCACATCATTATAAAGTAGGCCTAGCTGTAGAAATACATATGCTCCTTCTCTCTTTGAATTCTTAGGCTGTCTTGATTGTTTGTTCCCTAGAGTTTTACTGCTCATTGCGGGAGCTGAGTCTGCACTGTGGCTCTTAACCATGCTGCGAGTAAAGCCTGTAAACACACCAACAACACCTTGTTGAAACCGCGACTGGGGTAACATTAGTAATTATTTCCAGGTGTTACACCACGTCTCCGTCTTAAGCTATATCAGCATTATGGCACCATACATTTGAATGAGATATTAAAAAATAGCAACAACAACAACAAACTCTAAAATATTAAAAATAACACATTATTTCTCTAACAAAACCGAAAAACGTTCGTTTGCAAAAGCAAAATAGTTTTTCATATTTGCTCGCCAAAGTCATCGTTAAGTATTTTTGTTATATTTAATATTCCCGTTGGATAACAGGAGAATATGAACAAAGACAGTATCTCTAGGGTTTGTTGTTCGCGTTTAAAGGGGCAGGACAGGCGGAGGGATTGTGAATGCTGAAGGTGGGTCAGTAGAGCAGACTGTTGCCGCTGCTGCTGCTGATGTCGCTGGTCGACAAACAGCAAGTCTTCCTTTGCGATAAATGTTTGTCAGGTGAATAAATCCTGCAAATTTGCCTTTATATTGTCTTCAACACATCCTAGAGTGATCAACACGAGAGGACATCGGTCATGAAGAATTTGGCTGTGCCCTTGAGCGCTCGAGCGCTTTTCTTGGCTCAACGTGAGTATCTGATTTACCTGTATCCAGTGAAAGCAAAGTTACTGTTGTTGTTCTTTAAGTTTTATTGTGGTTCTTTTTACATTGACTGCTGATATAATAATGGATAAATGATTGTCTATTATATATTTAAACAGACTAATTTTGGATTATATACATCAAAGTGTGAGTGTTTGTGTGGTAGGCTATGTACAAGAAACTTGTCAAGTCACTCTCCACTCACCTGAGTGTGTATATCTTTTCATATCTCTTGAGAGTCATTGTACATGTTTGTGAATATTCTCTACTGTTTAAACGTTTTATAATATCATGTAATGGGTTTTCAGTCTGTATTTTGCACTGTTGAGACCCAGACCCAAATGCTAAAACCAGCTGGCACAGATAACTTCAAACCTGTGTCCAAGACTGATGACTTTGTTTTGAACTAACCCAAAGAAAAGTTTCTGCTCCCAATAAAGTTAAGCACATAAAAGGGGAAAAAAAAAGCAAAGGAACTATATTTTTGGACATTCTGTGGAATAAATCCCAGATGTGGCATGGAATTTTTTAGGGCCCGAGCACCGATGGTGTGAGGACCCTATTGTAATTGCTCAGTCAATTCTTCTTCTTCTCCGAAATGAATCGTGTTTTTCAGGCCCTAAACATGCTCGAAAACTCATGAAACTTTGCACACGCGTCAGAAGTGGTGAAAAATGACGTCTGATATGGGTTTCAGAATTAGGTGTGCCAAAATGGCTCGACAAAATTTCGATTAAGCGGCCTTCGCACTACGTTTCACGTACAGGTATGAAATTCGGTAGACACATGTAACAGCCCGATACCTACAAAAAAGTCCCTTGGTGCAAAATCTGAAAACCCAACAGGAAGTGAGATATTTTTAATTTTCTCTGCAAAATTTTTGCATTTTTTGCCATTTCCAGATGTTGTACTTTAACAACCTAGAGCTTTGATCAGATCAACATCATATTTGGTTAGTCTAATCTAAAGACCTTTGCGACGTTAAATTGCGAAGATCTTGAGTTTTCGCTGAAGGCCGTGTCCGTGGCGGCTTGACAAAGTTCGATGTTTCGCCATGAAAAAGGAAGTTGTTGTAACTCGGGCATACAATATCCGATCTGCCTCAAACTTCACATTTTATTAGAGTCCTAGCCTGAAGACGTCTACATGCCAATATTCAGTTACAGTCATAGCGCCACCTGCTGGCAACAGGAAATGTTTTACACTGTGATTAACTCCTCATAGAGATTTAACCAGAACCACATCATATATGGTCAGTCTAATCTGAAGACCTTAGCGATGTTAAATAGCGAAGATCTAGGGCGTGTCCGTGGCGGCCTGACAAAGTTCGATGTTTCGCCATGAACGATGAAGCTGTTGTAACTCAGGCATACAATGTCCGATCTGCCCCAAACTTTACATGTGTGATAAGAGTCCTGGCCTGAAGACATCTATACGCCAATATTCAGTTAGTTATAGCGCCATCTGTTGGCAAAAGGAAATGGCATGCTTTGCACTGTAATTTATTCCCTGAAACACATTTAAATAGTTCCAAACATACTAGAAACACTTTAAACCATGCAACACTTGGATAAGTGCTAATGTATGCGATTAACACAACAAAACAGGAAGTTATTGTAACTCAAGCATACAATGTCCAATCTGCCTCAAACTTCACATTTGATAAGTGCCCTGGCCTGAAGACATCTACATGCCAAAATGAAGTTATAGTCATATCGCCACCAGCTGGTAGCAGGAAGTGTGGCAAATACAAATGACTGACATTATCCTCCTATATTTATGTACTTAAATGCATTTTGCCCACTGTGCTCTTTTTTCCTAAAGCCACCGGGTGGTGGTGGTGGCACGGGTGCGAGGGCCCTTTCATCGCTGCTTGCAGCTTTAATTTTATTTAGTTTTGGAGGGGAATTTGGGTGTTGGGTATGAGATGTTTAACCATGATGGTCTTGTTAAAGTGTCTGATGGCTCACCAAGAGCCAAAACTTATTCTTTTGTAAGTCTCTGCACTGAAAACAGAATGAATCAAGAAAATTCCCCTTACATAACACATTGGACCTAGAATTGCACGTTTAGGACTCAAGAGTGACTCAGGGTGATTCACTTGACGCAAACAGTAAAGACATAAGGTATTATTTAAAGCAAGTAAAGATGTACTGCTCTATTATTCAGAGACCTACTCATCTGATCACAGATTGAGTCAGTATTATAAACTTATGATTAACCAATTTTAGTTAAGACTGGTCCCGTTGGCAGATCTTTTTTTCTTTCCCCAATTAGAGCTTGATGTTTCACGGTTGGTAAACTAACCCTTGTATGAACTGGAGCTGTCTTTGCCTCCATATTAACTTCTAAAAGGATTTGTTCCATCCATCCAGCCTGCTGGATGCTCCCTACACTGACTTACTGAAGTAAACAGAGGTGTAAAGAGTACCTGAAAACCATACGTGAGTAAAAGTACAGATCCCTTACATCGAAAATGACTCCACTACAAGTTACAAGTAACCAATTCCAATACGAGTAAAAGTCTTAAAGTATCTGATTTTAACAGTACTTAAGTATTTTACTCATGCTGAATGTAGGCTCAGAGATGCACTAGTCCTCAACACCTGAGAGACATGCCAATGAATATAAGAAACAATTGCTTTGTAAGATGAGAAATCAAGTTTATTTTCTAAAATCGAAATAACTGAACACCTCAATATTGAAATAAATCAAGGTCGACACAACAACCTTTTAAACGTCTACAAACTCTCAAGTCTCAGTTGAGCTCAAGTAGAAAGGCCATAAGTAAACCAATATCCTTCAAAACAGTCTTGTCAATATAGTGAATAAATAAAACAATGTTAAGTAAAATTAAATAGTCAAAGTCTACTGTATGTGCTGGTTTGAGCCTCATCACCAGCTGCAGTCATTTCCTCATCTAATAAATCAAACATCTGCGATCAGCAACTACCTGCTAATGCACTCACATTCACGTAAAGTATCCTTGATGACAAGTTTGGGGTGAGTAAAGGCAAAATGCTCAAGATATAGTACCTTCAATGCCCTTAGATGGCGATATCACTTCTTTATAGCAGAAATAAACTGCTGCAGAAAAAGTTAGCTGACATGAAAAATGTAATGTGTAATTGCATCACTCATCACAAATGCAGTGGAGTAAAAAGTACATTTACTTGCTCAAAAATGTAGTCAAGTAGAGAGTAAAAGTTGCCAATATCTTTGATACTCAGTACAACTACAAAGTAGCCAAAAAGATACTAATTACATTTACTCAAATACTTTACACCTCTGGACGTAAAATGCTCACTATACTTACTAATTCTCTATCTTAAACATTCAGCTTAAATTAATACACTTGACATGTTATTATATTTTTTATTTCGAGTGGAAAATCCCATAACATTATGATTCTGCACACCCAGTCTGTAAGACAACAAAAGTCTACTATTTTAACCCATGTAAGCAAACCTTGGCTACAAGTCTGTTAAATATACCCAGGCCTGACAAACAACACTGCTCAGAGTTTTCTACTAGGCTGAGAATAAGATTGAGAACATTGGCTCATTTCAGGTGTAGAACTATTTATTAAATAACTTCCATCATTAAAAAATACAGTTCCATGAATACCTGAGCCCTGACTTTAGTCTTAGAAAATGGAACATTTGCTGTACAAAAAGAGAGTGAGAAGTTTAATGAATCTGTTCAAACATTAATAACATATTGCATGTTTTACTGTAAAATTCTTAAAGGGAAAGTTCACCCCAAAATGAAAATTGTCATTGTTTACTCACCCTCATGCCCAATCCTGCTTAATTTTTTTCTGTGATACACAAACGAAGATATTTTTTTTTGTTCTTAGTGGGGTCCAGTGTTGTTTGGACCCGAACATTATTTAAAATATTCTTCTGTTCCACAGAAGAAAGAAAGTCACACAGGTTTGGAACGACATTAAAGTGAGCAAATGGACAGCATTGTAATTTTTGGGTGAACTGTCCCTTTAATTTGAATAAAGAACGTAATATGAGAAAGATATAGAAAGTGAGATGCAGTTTTGTAGGTTCACAGTCTTGTGTGCAGGTGTAGCTTTGCCCACAGCACGTTAGTGTGAATATGAGTGTGCGTGTGTGAATGAAATACAGATATATGAGCATACGGACAAGCCTCTGCGTTTCAAAGTGCTTCCTCAGCAGATTCCAAACCCTTGACCCTCTCCCTCCTCCTCCTCTGCCTTTCGCTCTGATGTTTGTGGTTTCTCTGGCTTCTAACACATCCTTATTACTGCCTTTCTGTTGCCCTCAGGATTTGCTGTACATTCTCAAAAGTATTTCTTTTTTTCTCATTTGACACAAAATCATTATGACATGCAACAACCCTCAAAGACCATACAGAGCTGAAATCCTATGTGAAAAGAAGTATTACTGTGGATTTTTTCTTTATTGTAGAAGTCAAAAGTTTTATATTTTGTGCTGCCTTTCAGAAGAACTGCCTCTTGTACAGACAGTGACAGATGACTATTCCCATAGTTAAGTCATCTGAATGCAGTTACAGCTGTTAAAGACAACTACACTGCTAAACTGCTAAAAAGAACTACATTTCTCTAATTTTTTTAATGAAATGCTGTGTTTCACAATGATGTGAAACACTAAAAACATTCTACAAGGTGTCTGTTTGTGGTTGTTTTGTACTGTATGTCTTTAAGCGCGTGGGTTGTGAGAGTAGAATTTCAAAAAACAAGTAAACCAAACCATTTTTAGATAAATCTCTTATATTTCCAGCATGCTGAAAAAGGAAGCACAGAAAACATTACCACTTTATGACTAAGGGAGTGGTTGGATTGTCCCAGACCCTCTTAATGCAAGAGGATCTGGGACTGTACAACCACTCCCTTAGTCATAAAGTTCATAAAATGAAAATTCTGTCCTTTTTTACTCACCTCATGTTGTTTATATTAAAAGTAGTCCATGCAATTTGTGTACTATATTCCAAATCTTCTGAAGCCTTACGATAACTGTGGAACATGCATGTGAGATATTATTCCCTGATAAGGTGTGTTCACACCATATAATTACCATAACGATTCTGAACTGTAAAAATCCTTCACATGCTTGTAGAACTTATAATTACAACATGTAAACTCGTCATTTTCTGAGAACTATAGCTTGTACCATGTGACCGCTGTACTGTACCACTTGACCGGTGCAGATTTAAAGGGTTAGTTCACCCAAAAATGAAATTTCTGTAATTTATTACTCACCCTCATGTCGTTCCACACCGGTAAGACCTTCGTTCATCTTTAAAACACAAATTAAGATATTTTTGATGAAATCCTAGAGCTGTCTGACTCCTCCATAGACAGCAATTTAACTACCACTTTCAAGGTTTCCAGAAAGGTACTAAAGACATTGTTAAAACAGTCGACCTGACTGCAGTGGTTCAAATAATTTTATGATGTGACGAGAATACTTTTTGTGCGCAAAAACAAAACAAAAATAATGACTTTATTCAACATCTTCTCTTCTGTGTCATTCTCCTACGTTATTTATGTCCAACGCTTCCAGGTTCTACGTCAGAATGCAGAATCGTGCTGCTCATGTGAACAGCGTCGGCCAATAATGAGTCGGCGTTCTGACGTAGAACCTGGAAACGCTGGACGTAAACAGCGTAGGAGAATGACACAGAAGAGAAGATACCGTTGAATAAAGTTATTTTTGTTTTGTTTTTGCACACAAAAAGTATTCTCATCGCTTCATAAAATTATTTGAACCACTGCAGTCACGCCGACAGTTTTAACAATGTCTTTAGTACCTTTCTGGACCTTGAAAGTGGTGGTTATATTGCTGTCTATGGAGGAGTCAGCTCTTGGATTTCATCAAAAATATCTTAATTTGTGTTCTGAAGATGAACGAAGGTCTTACAGGTTTGGAACAACGGGTGAGTAATTAATGACAGAAATTTCATTTTTGGGTAAACTAACCCTTTAAAGGGATAGTTCACCCAGAAATGAAAATTTGATGTTTATCTGCTTACCCCCAGGGCATCCAAGATGTAGGTGACTTTGTTTCTTCAGTAGAACACAAATGATGATTTTTAACTCCAACTGTTGCGGTCTGTCAGTCGTATAATGCATGTCAATGGGAACACAATCTATGAGTCAACAAAACATGCACAGACAAATCCAAATTAAACCCTGCAGCTCGTGACGACACATTGATGTCCTAAGACATGAAACGATCGGTTTGTGCGAGAAACCGAACAGTATTTATATAATTTTTTTTTACCTCTAAAACACCACTATGTCCAACTGCCTTGCGCACGGCATCCGGTGTGTGAGGTGCGTTCGCGTGTGTAGTTTAAAGGATTAGTCCACTTTCAAATAAAATGTTCCTGATAATTTACTCACCCCCATGTCATCCAAGATGTTCATGTCTTTCTTTCTTCGGTCGAAAAGAAATTAAGGTGTTTTGATGAAAACATTCCAGGATTATTCTCCTTATAGTGGACTTCAATAATCTCTCCAAACGGTTGAAGGTCAAAATTACAGTTTCAGTGCAGCTTCAAAGGGCTTTAAACGATACCAGACGAGGAATAAGGGTCTTATCTAGAGAAACAATCGGTCATTTTCTTAAAAAATACAACTGTATATGCTTTATAAACACAAATGATCGCCTTGCACGTGCTTCTGCTTTCCGTATTCAAAAAGCTTACGCTGTATGTCCTACGCCTTCCCTATTCTACTTACAGAATGAACGTGGCGCCAGTTCCGTTTTTTTCCGTGAGTAGAATAGGGAAGGCGTAGGACGTACAGTGTAAGCTTTTTGAAGAATATGGAAAGCGGAAGCATGTGCAAGGCGATCATTTGTGTTTCGTTTTGCTAGATAAGGCCCTTATTCCTCGTCTGGTATCGTTTAAAGCCCTTTGAAGCTGCACTGAAACTGTAATTTTGACCTTCAACCGTTTGGAGACCATTGAAGTCCATTATAAGGAGAATAATCCTGGAATGTTTTCATCAAAAACCGACTGAAGAAAGAAAGACATGAACATCTTGGATGACATGGGGGTGAGTAAATTATCAGGAAAATTTTATTTGAAAGTGGACTAATCCTTTAAACTACGCCAGAGCGCGTACACACCTCACGCACCGGATGCGCAAGGCAGTTGGACATAGTGGTGTATTAGAGGTGAAAAATGATATAAATACTGTTTGGTTTCTCGCACAAACCAATCGTTTCGTGTCTTAGGACATCAATGTGTCGTCATGAGCCGCAGGGTTTAATTTGGATTTGTCTGTGCATGTTTTTTTTGACTCTTATAGATGGTGTTCCCATTGACATGCATTATACGACTGACAGACCGCAACGGTTGGAGTTAAAAATCATCATTTGTGTTCTACTGAAGAAACAAAGTCACCTACATCTTGGATGCCCTGGGGGTAAGCAGATAAACATCAAATTTTCATTTTTGGGTGAACTATCCCTTTAAGGTGTGTTCAACTTTAAGCAGTGCTGTGCAGACATCAAAGTAATCTTCCAATCCAGTGAGCTGGATTTGATGAATCAGATTTGACAAGTTATTTGTCAAACCGAATAAAGAAATGAACTTAACAGATCAGAAAAAGGAATTTATTTGTTATTAACACTTACAGAAAGGTTCAATTAGTTAACATTGGTTATCTACATTAGTTAACATGAACTAATAATGAAAAATACATCTAAATTAATCTTAATGTTAATTTCAACTTACTACTACATTATTAAAATCAAAAGTTGTATCTATTAATATTATTTAATGAATCTGAACTGATATGAATTAACAGTAACAGTTGTATTACTAATGTAACAGTTGTACGAACTAATGTTAACAAAGATGAATTATTACTGTATCAAATGTATTGCTCATTGTTAATTTAGGCATTAACTAACGTTAACTAATGGGACCTTATTGTAAGGTGTTACCAGACATAACTTCTCTCATGAACATGTCAAAGAAAGCTAATGTCTGTGTTTTCTTTTTTGGTGAACTGTCCCTTTAAGGTTGATTTGAACTTCAACGTGACAGAAATTTCAGTGATTAAGAATAATATGGGTTTAGGTAATATTTGTTGAATGTTTTATTAGCCATGAGTGTTTTGACTCTTCTTGTAGACTTAAGGAGAAGTGTTTATTTCTGATGGTTACAGACTCATACAAACATCGATCAATAGTCCTTTCAGACATAAGTGATGCAAATTCAAAATATTGGTGATACTCAGCACTGTGTATTTAATCATAACTAGTTTTTTTTTTTTTTTGCTTATTTTACAGTTCTGGCTTCATTCCTCTTCAGCCCTGGTAAGTGGATAACTTGAACCATACAACTTTAAACAAAAGTGTATTAAGCACATTATGTCATAATGATCCAAAAAGATACACTACCGTTCAAAAGTTTAAGGTCAGTTAGATTTTTTTAAAGAAATTAATACTTCAGCAAGGATGCATTAAATTGATTAAAAGTGACAGTAAAGATTGTAAACGTTACAATAGATTTCCATTTCAAATAAACTTTGTTCATCAGAGAATCCTGAAAAAATGCATCACGGTTTCCACAAAAATATTAAGCAGCACAACTTTTTTTTAACATTGATAATAATAAGAATGTTTCTTGAGCAGCAAATCAGCATGTTAGAATGATTTTCGAAGTATCATGTGAATGAAGACTGGAGTAATGATGCTGAAAATTCAGCTTTACCCTCACAGGAATAAATTACATTTGAATACTTAGGCTTCTTACAAAAGCATTCAAAAATCTCACTGAACCAAAACGTTTAAACAGTAGTGTTTCTACAGGACTGAGAATCTGTAAATTCTAGTTTACTGGTGCTGTAGCAACATATGGTTTATAACAACAGCACTGGTCCATTTACTTTAAGTAATGACATATGATAGTGTTTTTCGATCATTAGACTAATCTGTTTTCGGGAAACCTGCCCTGTGTGTCTCAGCGCTAGGCCAAAGTGATGGCAGTGGCGTGGTGGTGGCCATGTACAATATCAGCGCCCCCCAAGGATCACAGGCGATATTGCAATGTCACAGTCAGCGCATGGTATGGACCCAAGACCGCATAAAGGACCGCCAGCGGGTAGTGCACTGGGATTTACTTCGTAGTGGCCCGAACCATGCAATGGAACGTGTTTTAGACATGTTTTCTACTGGAGACCAGCGCATCTACAATGGTTACAACCAGGGACGCGTTAACATGCCCAGGACTGCTTTTAAAGATGGTAACTTCTCATTGGTAATCAAAGGTGAGACACTTTTGGGCAACACAAACGTTACTTAATAATATCATCACAATTAATCAATCTTTCTATATGTATGTCCATTTAGCAACTTCATTACAACCATGAGAACACTATAGCAGCCACCTAGCTATATAACCTTCAGTCCCTTAAAACTGCTCAAGTATTCAAACTACATACTTTCACACTTTAGACTAACCTTCAAACTTCCAGGCAAAGTCCTAATGTTAATTTTCTAGATAAATTAGTGCATTTTGTCTGGGTTCCTTCATATAGATGTTGCAATGAGTGACAAAGGGATCTACTCCTGTAACCTGCATCATCATTACTGCCACCTGTACGAGTCAATCAAAGTTCAGCTCAATGTCACCAAATCAGGTTGGTAAATTCACTTCATATTTCAGAGTTTTTTGTCTGGCTGTTCTTGGCATTTAACCTGCCTCTTGATCAAACAGTTCAAGTTCATGCCAAATAAGGAGCGTCTGCAGAATAAAGAATGGAAAGAATGTGAAGACCATTTGAAAAGAAAATGTTGCCCTCTCTGTTCACCAAACCAACTTTAAAAAATATTTAAACGATAAATTGCACATATATATATATATATATATATATATATATATATATATATATAAATATATATAATATGCATTTGCATTTTATTGTACATTACTTAAATAATAAAGTCATCCAAGATGTTCATGTCTTTCTTTCTTCAGTTGAAAAGAAGTAAAGGTTTTTGAGGAAAACATTCCAGGATTTTTCTCCATATAGTGGACTTCAGTCGGGGTTCAACGGGTTGAAGGTCCAAATGTCAGTTTCAGCGCAGCTTCAAAGAGCTCTACACAATCCCAGATGAGGAATAAGGGTCTTATCTAGTGAAACGATCGGTAATTTTCTAAAAAAAAAGTAAAAATTATATACTTTTTAACCACAAATGCTCATCTTGCACTGCTCTGCGACGCTCCACGCATTACATTGAAAGGTCACGCATGACAAAGGCGGAAGTATCGCAGTACGGCGAAAAACTTCATCTAATTTTCTCCTCCAACTTCAAAATCGTCCGATCTCATTGTTTTACCTTTTTTTGTAAAGGCCATTTAACTTAATCTTTGCTCATTCATTTTGTAGACACTGGATCGGTACTTCCGCCTACGTCACGCATGACCTTTGTAAAGTGATTACGTCATGCGTGCGGATCAAAGAGCTAGTGCAAGATGAGCATTTGTGGTTAAAAAGTATATAAATTTTATTTTTTTTAGAAAATAACCAATCGTTTCACTAGATAAGACCCTTATTCCTCGTCTGGGATCATGTAGAGCTCTTTGAAGCTGCACTGAAACTGACATTTGGACCTTCAACCCGTTGAACCCCAATGAAGTCCACTATATGGAGAAAAATCCTGGAATGTTTTCCTCAAAAATTTTAATTTCATTTTGACTAAAGAAAGAAAGACATGAACATCTTGGATGACATGGGGGTGAGTAAATTATCAGGAAATTTTAATTCTAAAGTGAACTAATCCTTTAAGGAGGGTATGAATCCAAAATGTCTTTGCACACATGTGCGGTGTAAACCAGTTATGTATATTTTTATAATAACTTTTGACAAGTAATCATATTTACATACTCATATGTGTGCTGCATATTCATCCAGTTGTGTTTTTCTCTCAGCACGTAAGGAGAGGCGGTTCTGGGACGGTCAGAAGGCTGTGTATGTGGTTCTGCTGGGCAGCACGGTGGTTCTCCCTTGTGTTAACCGCCGGCCCATCTGGACAGAGGGCAACAGTCAGGAGGACCAACAACAGGTGGTGCACTGGGATCGTCAACCTCCAGGGGTTCGTCACGACCGTGCCGATCGACTCATTGACCTGTACGCTTCTGGTGAGAGGCGTCACTACGGGCCACTGTTCGTTCAACAAAAGATGAATATTTCTGCCACAGCATTCTCGCAGGGAGATTTTTCTCTGATCATCTCAGACATCCAGCTCCTAGATCAGGGGCTATACTCCTGTCATCTCCACCATCACTACTGCGGCCTGCACGAGAGACGCATCTTCCAGCTTTCCGTGACCCCTCCGGTCCCTCAGATCCCTCAGATCCCTCAGATCACTCAGAACCCTCAGGAACCCACAGATGAACCTCAATATCTTCCCAATGAAGACCCAAGTAAGAGAAACACACACTTTTTACTTCATAAGAAATGATTAGTATAAGAACTGGCACTTTTGTACACACCTGCTCTTTCTTTATTACTACTTTCAAAATTGTAGAATTATGATATGGTAAGGGAATTACAATACCGTTTGGGGTCAGTAAGATTTTAAATTATTTTTAAATAATTCACTTATGCTCACCCAGGCTGCATTTATGTGTTAAAAAATACAGTAAAAACAGTAAGATTGTGAAATATTATCAAAAAAAATTCTATTGTAATATATTTTGAAAAGTAATTTATTTCTATGATGGCAAAACTAAATTTTCAGCAGCACATGATCTTTCAGAAATCATTCTAATATGCTGATTTGCTGCTCAAGAAGCATTTCTTATTATTATCAATGTTGCTTAATATTTTTGTGGAATCCATAATACATTTTTTTTTTTTCAGGATTCTTTGATGAATATAAAGTTCAAAAGGTCAGCATTTCTTTGAAATAGAAATCTTTTGTAACATTTATAATTATCTTTACTGCCAGTTTTTGATCATTTAATACACCCTTGCTAAAACTATTAATTTATTAAAAATAAAATCTTACTGACCCTAAACTTTTGAACAGTAATGTGTAATAAAATCATGAGAATCAAGAGCTCATTCATGAGAAGCATAAAGTCAGTCAGGTATGCTCAAACATTACCCAGCCAACATTTCATTAGGGCTGGGACAATACATTGATTCTCGATTCGCGTTACAAAAAAATCTGGAGCGATTCTGATATTTTCCGATGTATTGCGATTCTCTCTCAAATCCCAGCTTAGTTTTTAACATCAGATGGCACTGCATGCTTTAGAAACACTTGTACTCTGCCTGCTTCCAGTTCCTTTACACACACCACTTAAACCTAAAATTATCATTTATAAAGTTCGAAAAGGTTGAAGTGTGTTCGCAGTGGGCTGTTTACATTAATCTCACGTCATAAAAGCATTCTGAGCCGAGGTGCAAGTATATTTAACCACTTACATGACTCAGCCGAACGCACAATCACTGTCCAGCAGTCTTCTTCGTGAGCATTTGAGTGTGCGGTTAAAAACTAACCTAGAGCGCCATCTGCTGTTAAACTAAGCTCAGAATCAATTCGAGAGAGAAAGGCCCTGTCCCAAAGGCACACTTCTATGCACTTTCGGTCTTGCGGACTTACAATGGCTGCCGCGTACGCGTGTCCGTTAAGTCCACAAGACCGTAGGGTGTCCCATTTGTCAATTTTAGGCTTCAGAAGGGTGCTCGCGAGCGCCCCCTTTGCGGCTGATATGCGCCCTCGATGCGCACTTTTGCTGAGCCCGCACTGGTGCGAGCTCCACGACAGACTTCTTCCCGACAGTCAAAGCGACGTTACGTCACTCGTAGGAAGGCCGTGAGTGTTTAGGGTGCCATTTGGGACAGGGCCAAAATATCAGGATCGATCAAGATTCATTGTATTGTGAATCAATGTATTGTCCCAGCCAGTGTTGGGGTAAGTTACTTTTAAAAGTAATGCATTACAATATTGCGTTACTCCCTAAAAAAGTAACTAATAATTACTTAGTCACTTTTTATGAAAAGGAATGTGTTATTTTTTCTAATCTGGGCTGGGCTGTTTGTTTGTTTGTTTTTAATCACAACAAAAAACGTATAATGCAAATTCAAATGCAAATTCACGGCAGTTCAAACAAACAAGACTTTCAGCTTGCGTTACTTATTTGAAAAAGTAACTCAGATATTTTGCTGTAAATTTAAAAGTAATGTTACTTTACTAGTTACTTGAAAAAAGTAATCTGATTGTTTAACTTGTGGTACTTGTAATGCATTACCCCCAACACTGGTCCCAGCCCTACATTTCATGGTGGGGCCAATGTAGGTGTGATATTGGCTTGAAATATGGGCTCTACATGGGTTTATCCATGGGTTACATGTCGGCCCTATCTGAATTAGCCCCAGTATGGGCAAACCCATTTAGGGCCCATGCTGGGGCTAATTCAGCACGGAACGACTATGTCTACATTGGCCCCACCATTAAATGTTGGCTAGGTAGTCATGTACTGTCTCATATAGTCTCACAGCACACATGGGATTTTCCAGAATTATCCCAATTTATCACACAGAATAGTTGCTGCGGTCAGGAGTTCTTGATTGTTATTTGGCTCGTTATGACTTGTTATCAGCACAGATTCCAGTAAATATTTTTCTTGTGAATGCATGTTTGTAGTTCGTAAAGGGTGTCTGAAATGGTTGTCAGTGGACTTGGCACACAACTCTCAAGTTGCGTGAGACCAGTGCAGGCCACTTAAACAGCAGAGCGTCCATTTTGGATTTTTCCTGAATAAACCTTTGCAACTCAGAGCCCCGGGCTAGGGAGTTCTTCTGATTTAATTTGCATTTATTTCACTGTTGATGTTCTTGGTTTTGTCATTTGCTTGTATTTACAAGAGAAAGAGACGGGGGTTGATGCTCATTACTGGTTTAGTCAACACTTGTTTTACAGAACAGTTTTGCATTACTTGGTCAGCATTTATTCAACCAAAGAAAAAGCACTCACCACCCTTTTCTTTCTTCTAAATGGAATCTGTATTTACTAAATGATAAACATACATTTATGAGAAAGAAAAGAGAAGGAGAAATAGGGTGGATGTAATCACAAGGCATGAACTCAAACAAAAACAGTCATGACCTAAAACTGAGGTAAGTCTGAAGATCTGGTTACCCTGCTGTCTGGGTTTCACCTTCATTAAATAAAGCAGTTCTCCTTTTAAAGCTTATTCCTCTTTTGCTTCAAGCATGCTTCTTTTTCTCTGTTTTTTTTTTTTTTTTTCACTCGCATTCCACTGCCGTTCCCTCTCCCACTGTCACAGCTCACTCTCAGTTTGAGTCCTGCTCTGGTTCGGATCATTCGATAGCCAAGTGTTTTCCTTTGAGGTACAGCCAGGCAGACAGGAGCAAAGTAGGATAAGAAAGTGCTTTTTTTATTTGCATAAGACAGGAGGTAGGTGATGTGAACTGGGAGATAAAAATAAATAATATGCAGAGAGGAACTGAAGTGACAAGTTTAAGTGACAAAGATACTTGGGGAAAGAAGGGTGGTTTCTGGAGGAAAAAAAGCCCTAATAAGAGAATGTGGGAAAGTCATTTTCTATGGTTTAGTAATACTGTAGACCTTAGACTACACAAACCTCAGTGGAATTTTGTGGATAGTCACAGACTTTTGGGCAAGAAAGAAAAGAGCTAAACACTTTCTGCACTGCTGAATTCATTATTAACAATTAAATATTCTTCTTTTTTGTGCAAAAAAAAACATTGGGCATCTGCAGTGACTGTTTTACACTGTGCTGTTTTGCTTTGATTTGGAGTTGTTTGACTTGGCTCTCTTCCTTGACTTAAAGGGACAGTTTTGCCATCATTAATCACCCTCGTGTCATTTCAAACCATTGTGACTTTCTTTTTTTTCTTCTTCTTTTTTGTGGAACACAACATAAAAGCTTTAAAGATGCAAACATTAAAGATGCAAAAGCACTATAAAAATATAATAAAAATATAACTTTAATCTGGGTATTATGAAGCTGTATGATAGTTCTTGTTTTTGAACACACCAAAATTTTAGTCATTATTCACTGAAAAACAGCTCACTGAAAAAAATTCTCCTTTGCATATTTGTGAAATGAGTAGCAATGACCGCTGAATGAGTCTTTAAATTTTTTTTTTTCTTCTTTTGAATCATTGTTTTGATTATCTTTTTTAAAGTCCCCCTGTAGTCAATAATTTTATCCCTTAAAACTCATCTATGATCACCAAAATGTCACATTTAAATGTTTTTTCCTGTAAAAAAAATTCTTTGTCTTAAAATACCTTGAATGTAACTCTACACACTTGCTTCATTTAGTATACACGGATCTATGAATATTCTAATTAGCCCCGCCTCCACTCACTCGCACAAGCTCAGAGATCCACTCGGTCAACTTTACTGAGGTAAATGCTGCACGATGGTATCACTCTTTACAAAGTAAATAACACATAACGGTAATTAATATGATTAGCCTTTTGCTTGACTACGTTATCAAACAGCTAATAATGTGTTGCTAACATGACTCCCTTGCTTCAGAGCGGTCATAGTTAAAGGGGGGGTATCACACACAGTTTCTGCCAATCTCATGTTAATCTTAAGTACCTATAGAGTAGTAGTGCATGCTTCATATCGCCGAAAAGTCTTTAGTTTTATCATATTTATAAAAGATACATACGCTGTACCGAGTCTTTCCGAAAACAGCCGAACTCCTGGAGGCGTGACGTGTGAGCGGAGATTGAGTGACGAGCTGTCACGAGCACGCGCAGCTTTTGCATAGTGATCGTCTGCAAGCTATCAATGTTCTGCTAAACAAATATATTTAAACACACGCAATACACCATCTCATTATGCATGGATAACTTTTGAATCACTATAAGTGAGTTTTACTCACCACCTGCGGTTCCGACTCATGACCGGGATCATTACCGCTGTGACCGCTCCATCTTTCAGTTTCAAATTATCTGTAAATCCAGCATAAAACTGGGCCTTTGTTTATGAAACCATAAGCGCTGATCCTGAGGGCTCGAGCAGCCACGGAAAACACAAGATATTCTCCATTCATTTTAACCAATAAAAAAGTGATTGCAACTATCAGTTTATTTTAATGACAAATATGGAGAGCGCATCAATGTAATGCTTGAGCACAAATCTCTCAGCTCCACTGAATGCTGGGTTCTTTGGGAAGCAAGGTTATCTTTCCCTCACAACCAAAAACACACTTCTTTGGTGACATTGTTGATTTCGTGAAGTCCTGTGACCTGTGCAGCGCTGCCGACGACTTCCGTCAAGCCGAATGCGCGTTGATGGGCGTGCTCTTGCTCTCTCTCTGGTCGACGTGTGCGTGCGCGCCCTTCCGGGAGAAGTGCCCGTACAAGGAATTCCGCCACCGTTTACGTCACTCAGGCCCATACTCCAAAAAAAACCCCCTGAAGTTCATGAGGATTTGGAAGAGTATTTTTGTCACAGAAATACTCCGTCATTCGTCCAACTGGTGTTTGAAACTTTGGCCATGTTTAGCATGATACTCTTTAACAGTGTAAATAAGTCAGAATGCATGAAATAGCATTATACCCCCCCTTTAATGATATGCTAAATCCTGCCGGCACGTTGACGTGGTTGGTTACAAGGTAGTTTGTGGCGTAAGAAACACCAGCGATTTCAAACCGCACTGTCTTTAGATCAAAAGACAAAATACTCAGCAATGGCGTTGACTTATGAATTTGCACATGGTTTGTCTTAAAGCATATTAAAAACACCATATAGACATATAAACAACATTAAAAACTTGATTTTCACCACAGGGGGACTTAAATGAATCGGGCAGTCTGGTGAATTATTATTCGCTCATGAGTTTTCAAGTTCAAATGATCCAGTTGCAGTGGTTAACAGCTCACTGGAGGGGAAGATAATCAGTGAAAAGTGACTCAAAGCAGAAGCAGTAAACAAATGCTTTCAATGATGATCGAATGTTCTTTTTTGGCTAAACAATTCCTTTAAAGCATTAGATTTCCACAATACACACTTATCTGTGTTTTGCTATGTTGTACAGTGTGCAGCCTGTTTACAAATGACAGTCTGTTCAACTTCCAAGTCTTTTTTTGCGGCTTCTTTTTGTGGTTTGACTTATTTATCTGCCATTTTTCCTTCTTCTGTTTCTTAAATTTTCTCTCGATCTCTCTTGCCTGTGTTGTGCTCTCTCTCACTTCTCACTTCATAGTCTTCTCCTTTTTTTCATCCATTTTTAACCTCCGTCTTTTAAACAACCTTTTTGGAGTTTTTTGGACAGCGTCTTGTTGATCTGCAGGAAAAGGGAAGTTTGCTTCATCTGTAAAGCATCTGGCCAGCTGTAGCGAGAGCTCAACATTTGACAGTGAGCTATAAGGAGGAGACTGTTGTGGATTTAGGTCAGCCCACCCTCAACATCCCCTCATTCCCCCTTCAACCTTCCCTCAACCCTTTCTTAAGCCAACTGAAATGTGTCAGTCCTTTCCTCCGTCTTATCTAAGCATGAAGAAAAAGACAACTGTCTGGATCCAGCACAGCCATTGCATAAAATTATTTCCTTTTTAGACTTTCCATAATTCTGTTTAAACTCTTATAGTTCAGCTGTTTTAAACCAGGTGGTTCCAATCATGGGAATCACTCCTTTAAAGCTTTGACAAGGATCTGGCATATCAATGATTGTTTAAAAGTTGCAAGGTTTGAGCATATTGATGTTCCCCTATGGTCTTAGAAGCAGGACAGTCCAAGACAAGTCTCAGTTGGAAGTCCTGTTCTGGATTGTTTGGCCCATAAATACTCAGCTTTCATCATGAGCCCAAACTCAACATCATAAACATGGCTGTTCTTGAACACATCTGTTCATGCACTGTCAGGAAATAGTAAAGACTGCTTGTGGTTTACCAGAGGTGAAAAATAGAGAAATGAATCTATTTCTAATTTTGTAATTGCCATTTCAGTAAAAATGTTTTTCATTAAGGGCACAACAATGCAATGTTGTGACAAAACACACTATATTGCTCTTGACTGCCAATAACCAGTCATATCCGGCTTTTTTTATGAGGTCTTGTGAAAAACGAGGGTAGAAGATCCTTCAGCTGTTACTGATTACAGTAATCTACCCTAAGATATTAGCTTGTGTTCCACTCAGTGCTGTGGCTTCAAACATACACAATAAGAGGTTAAGATTGAGATTACAGGGCAGAAACTGTTATTCACAGGTAACAATTACTTAATGGGTTTGTTTTAAGCTGTAGTAGGCAGAATTTGCTTGTTCTCACAGAGAGTGGGTGGTACATTAGAAAGATTACAATTAAAATTTCTGTATTTGGGGGTATTACCATATACCATATAAAAATATTGCAAATTTTTAGGGCCCGAGCACCGATGGTGTGAGGACACTATTGTAATTGCTCAGTCAATTCTTCTTCTCCGAAATGAATCGCATTTTTGAGGGCCTAAACATGCTCGAAAACTCATGAAACTTTGCACACGCATCATGCATGTCACCCACTCTTCACCGTTTTCCTAAGGCCACCGGGTAGTGGTGGCCCCGGGTGCGAGGGCCCTTTCATTGCTGCTTGCAGCTTTAATATTGTTTGAATTTTTGGTTACACTTTATTTTAAGGTGTCTTTGTTAAACTGTAATTATACATTTAAATACTGAGTAATATTAAGTAACTACATGTACTTACTTTAGGGTTAGATTAGGGTTTGGTTTAGTTTAGGGTTAGTTGCATGTAATTATGCATAATTTATAGTTATTACTACATGTAACAAATGTAACTAAAATAAAGTGTTACCAATTTTTTACAGTGTTTTTACACTGCTGTTCAAAAGTTTGGGGTTTAAGTCTCTTATGCTCATTAAGGCTGCATTTATTTGAATAAAAATACAGTAAGAGTAGTAATATTGTGAAATATCACAATTTAAAATAACTTTTCTATTTCAGTATATTTTAAAATGTAATTTACTCCTGTGCAACCTTAATTTTCAGCATCATTACTCCAGTCTTCAGTGTCACATGATCCTTCAGAAATCATTTAAATGTGTTAATTAGGTGCTCAAGAAACATTTCTTATTTTTATCAATGTTGAAAACAGTTTTGCGGCTAAATATTTTTGTGGAAATCGTGATAATATCAGGATTCTTTGAACAACATTTACTTGAAATAAACATCTTAACATTATAAATGTCGCTTTTGATCAAAATAATGCATCCTTGTTGAAAAAAGTATTTTAAAAATCTTACTGACCCCAAACTTTTAAACAGTAGTTAGTGTGTGTGTGTGTGTGTGTGTGTATAATATATATATATATATATATATATATATATATATATATATAATATAATATTCAATTAATATTATCATGAAAAAACCTTCAAACAATAATATAACAACAACATCATAGCAATAAGATCTCAAGAAGTTAGAATATCTCTCTGATTTTCAGTCATGGCTCTTTTGCAAGGTCCAAACATAATAGACGTCTCTGAGTGATTTTCCACATCTCATAATACTTATTTTCTAAGAACTATGATGTCATATTTAGTCATCTCCTGTCGTCATTTTAGGCTGCGTGTCTTTATTATGTCTGTATTATAGACGAAGTGGTGCAACTTAAATTTTTTCTGTGGAAGCAAAATGGCAAAATCACTCAGTAAAATAAACCACATAGAACCTCCCCATTTCCCCCCCATCCCTCCCTCTGTTTTCCACCACTCTTCTTATTTAAATCCATGTTTTACTGCCAGGAAAAAAAAAAAACAGTGAATCTTATTCTGGCTGAAAAACACGTGGCAGTTTCCGGTCTTTCTCACAGCATTTTGACTACAGTTAAAATAAACAAGTGCACAAACCATGCTGCTAAAATTTAATATTTACATTCGCATATTTGATATTTTTGTCCAAAGCCAGTTAGAATGCATTAAATGTATACATTTATCTGTGTGTGTATATTTTCTGACAATCAGTCCCATGACCTTGTGTTGCCAACACAATGCTCTGAACTTCAGCAATGCACAAAAAGTATTCTCGTCGCTTCATAACAACAGTTGAACCACTGTATTCACATGAACTGATTTAAATATGTCAATTAATTTGCTGTCAATGCAGGTCTCGCTGAGCCATTGGATTTGTTAAAAAATATCTTAATTTGTGTTCTGAAGATTAACGAAGGTGTGGAACAACCGAAAATAATGACAGAATTTTAATTGTTGGGTGAACTAACCCTTTAAAAGTATTTTCTTAATATATACTTTCTTTCACTGTTATTGAAGTTATTTCTTTGTTGTTGTTTTGGAGTTTGGTATTTCAGTTATTTTTCTCTGAAAAAATAATTCTGTTTCATTGCAGGTTAATCATTTTTGTCATAATATACATTATTTAGCTGGAGCCGAATAAACAATAAATAGTTCAGGAGCTTGGGTAATAATGGTCTGATTTATTTTAAACTCTCAAGGCATGAAGTCAGATTATATTAATATATTTTGTGCTGAAGTGTGCTTTTTCACATAAAAAGATTCTGTACTTCCATAAACTACTTTCATAAACCTCTGTAAGTAGCTTAAGCTTTGTAGTAACACAGGGCCCTCTGCTGGTTACTGAAAATGACAAAAAGGATCGAATTCAAGGCCAAACTCTTCTTGATCATTTTCTCTTTTAGACACCAATATGGTGGAAGTGCCGCCACATGTCATCAACGTCATCTTGCCAGAGCAAAGGAGTCACTTCCTGCAGCAGCTAGGCTACATCCTGGCAACTCTCCTCCTACTGGCCCTTATTGTGTTGGCTATTGTTCTCCTCACACGTCACCGGAAAAGACAAGGTTTTTCTGTCCTTTGATTGGTCACTCCCATCTGTCGTTTTGCTCTTATTTGTCTTTATTTGTATATATAATGTAACCGTGGTGAAAATTTCTTTGTTGCACCTGAAAAGTCTTTTAAACACACACACAGTTATATATATATGTAGGCAATATGTGACGTTTGTATGCTCAGATATGATTTATGCTGCACTTGATTTCATATTTGCAGCTAATTTGGTTTTTATAAAATGTAGGCCAAGATTTTGATCCACGCAAAGTCGAAAGTCCACCGCTACCGACGGTGACGTATGTGTGAGTACCCACTGATTTTCAAATGCCATCTGTGAATATTAAGCACCAGCTGTCATGCTTAAAGCATCAACTGTCCTGGTGTGTCATACGTCTAGGGGCCACACATCATGTGTTAAGAAAGAATGTGAGCGAAGCATCCCAGAGGTGAAGTCAAGCAACCAGGAGGAGACAAAGTTGGGTGAGTTTACATTAGCTTTCCTCTCAAAATGCTGCACCACCTTTTAAAAGACTTCGACAAAATGTATTCCTGTTTGTCTCCTCAGACTACAAGAACAATCTTCTGAAGGAAGCTGAAATGACCAAACTTTGCTCCCCAAAAGCCATTGACCTGGACAGAGGTAAAATTGACCTGATTATGATTATTTTCTGCCATTTGTCCTTGTCTTGAGAAAGGTTTACAGGCTAAACATGTGATTCACATTCACCCCTAAGTACATAAAGACAACTACAGTGGTATGCGAAAGTTTGGGAACCCCTTGCAGAATCTGTGAAAAAGTGAATAACAACAAAATAAGAGAGATCATACAAAATGCATGTTATTTTTTATTTAGTACTGTCCTGAGTAAGAGATTTTACATAAGATATTTACATATAGTCCACAAGACAAAAAAAATAGCTGAATTTATGAAAATTACCCTGTTCAAAAGTATGTAAACCACTGATTCTTAATACTGTGTGTGGTTACCTGGATGATCTATGACTGTTTTTTTGTTTTGTGATGGTTGTTCATGAGTCTCTTGTTTGCTCTGAGCAGTTAAACTGAGCTCTGTTCTTCAGAAAAATCTCCAGGTCCTGCAGATTCTTCAGTTTTCAAGGATTTTTTGCATATTTGAACCCTTTCCAGCAGTGACTGAATGATTTTGAGATCCATCTTTTCACACTGAGGACAACTGAGGGACTCAAACACAACTATTACAAAAGGTTCAAACATTCACTGATGCTATAGAGGGAAACACAATGCATTAAGAGCCGGGGGGTGAAAACTTTTTGAATTTGAAGTTCAAGGTATATTGTACTTAATTTGTCTTTAGGGAAACATGTAAGTATCTTCTGTTGCTTCCGAAGGGCAATACTAAATGAAAAAAATAATATTTCAACAAAATAAGAAAAATTTGGACCTCTTCATCCTGTTCAAAAGTTTTCACCCCCCGGCTCTTAATGCACCGCGTTTCCTTCTGGAGCATCAGTGAATGTTTGAACCTTTTGTAATAGTTGTGTTTGAGTCCCTCAGTTGTCCTCCAGTGTGAAAAGACGGATCTCAAAATCATTCAGTCACTGCTGGAAAGGGTTCAAATATGCAAAAAATCCTTGAAAACTGAATAATCTGCAGGACCTGGAGGATTTTTCTGAAGAACAGAGCTCAGTTTAACTGCTCAGAACAAACAAGGGACTCATGAACAACCATCACAAAACAAAAAAACAGTCGTAGATCATCCAGGTAACCACACACAGTATTAATAATCAAGGGTTCCCAAACTTTTTAACAGGGCCATTTTAATAAATTCAGCAATTTTTTTTGTCTTGTGGACTATATGTAAATATCTTTTATGTAAAATATCTTACTCAGGACAGTACTAAATAAAAAATAACATGCATTTTGTATGATCTCTCTTATTTTGTTAAAATTATTCACATTTTCACAGATTCTGCAAGGGGTTCCCAAACTTTCGCATACCACTGTAGTTATCAAATGCAGTTCCATTCATACAACACATATACTCCAGTTCACAAGTTTAGATAAAAATGATCAAATTGCATTTAATTGATTGAAAGTCACAGTAAAGACTTTTACTGTACATTGTTAGTTCTTTTAAACTTTCGGTTCATCAAAGAATCGTGTATTTATCATGTTTTCCACGATAAAATTAAGCAGCACAACCATTTTCAACTGTAATATTGATAAATAACTAGAAATGTTTCTGGAGCACCAAATTAGAATGATATTTACAAGCATATTAGAATGATTTCTGAAGGATCATGTGACACTGAAGACTGGAATAATGATGCTGAAAATTCAGCTTTGCCATCAGAGGAATAAATTACATTTTAAAATATATTAAATTAGAAATAAGTTATTTTAAATGAATAATATTTCCACAATATTACTGTTTTTTTTTTGTTTGTTTGTTTGTTTGTTTGTTTGTTTTTTTTACAGAGGATGATTAGGGACAAGCAGTAATAAAATGAAATAAAACCGTCTCAAGATTAAAGTCATTATAATGTGAGATTTAACTCAAGGAAAAAAGTCAAAATACAATGTTGAGAATAAACTTATTAAATGCTGTGAGAAAAAAGTTGTTAAATTTCGAGAAAAAAAGTAGAAATAAAATATTGAGAATAAATTAGATTTTGAGAATAAAGTCATTGTGTTTCAAGAAAAAACTTTCGTTTATATCCAACTGTCGTTGTGTTGTCATTATTATTAGTTATTGTAGCTGGGAAGCAAATCAGTACCATATTGTGGTTTCCCCGAAATTCAAACCTTCTCTCTTTTTCTTTTTTCTCTGCAGAGATGGAGAAGCCATCTTGGAAATAAGAGGTACCTTGCCACTGGCTGGTCCAGGGGCAGATTTGGAAACCTGGAATTCATGGAAGAAGAAGGAAATGTGGAGAGGTGACAATATGGCAAGGAAATAAGAGAAAGAAGGAGAGAAGGGCACAGTTGTATCATTTTTTTTCTGATTCAAGATCTTCCATCTTTTTTGGCTCTTGTGAAGTCTCACCAGCAGTATGCAGCCATATTTTGGACAACTGATATATCAGACTAATTGCAGTTTCAGAGCACTAAAATGACAAGCATAAAGCTTAAAAAATGCAAGAATATAGTCTGCATTTTTTACTGAATTTGCCCAATGCTGCCACACACTCTGTGAGTGAGAAGTAAACACACCCAGAATAATGTGTCCTGAGTGTCAAAATGTTTATATTGGTGTGAGATTTGGGCAATGTAAGGTTGAGGAAGAAGAAGAAGAAGGAGGAAGAACCTTCTTACTCATTGTGGAATCAAAAAACATAGAACAGTTTTTAACTGATTTAGTAATTAAATCAGATGTATGGCCACAAATATTGGCAAAAGCTATTGGTACATCACAAAATGCATTTTTATTCTTTGTTCATATTTTCTTTCAGCTTCTCAATAGGTTTAAGCTGTGCTTTCTGAAAGCTGTCTTGCATTCTTTTATGCAGACACCTGAATACCTTTACTTTTTTATATGAACAGCATGATTATTAAAAGGTCCATTTTTGTTCTTAATGAAATCATACTTGGTCAATTATATTTTGCTTATGTTGTTGATTATAGACAGTTTAGGCAAAATATTTTATATTTTAAGTCTTCATAATATTCTAGACCAATTTAAATCAGTATGTTTTCTCATTTTGATATTCTTTTCCTCTTACTAACTGTTACCACTAAAAAGCTACATTTTCCTTAATGTATAACATTTGCTATCAAAATCATCTGTATTCTGTCATCTAGTCTATCACCTTTTTCATGTTATCATTTGTATATTTTCATGTTTACGTTTCTCATGTTACAAACCTTGCTAATTGCTTTTGTCACAGTTTATTTGAATATTCTGGCATTTAATGTATTTGCTTTCATCCATACTGCTCTATGCTAACAGGCAGCTTTGAAGTCATTTGCAGCAAACAATTAAGTGTGAAACTGATGCAACTAATGCATCAAGGTACTTGTACAACAAGAAAATAATTTAATTTTAACAATTATTAAAGGTACACAATGTAACGTATTGTTTAGACAGTTTATATGGAAAGAAAAGCCAAGCCGATGTTGATTCTTGTTTTATTACGAGCTCTTTCACGTTCTCTTTTTGCCAGCAGACTCTCTTCTGTTTTGCTATTTTTTTTTTTTTTTTTAAACGGGTGATTCCCCGGAGATAAGAGATTTAGCGTGCTCCATGTCAACCTTTCTCGCTCATGTGACAGAGCAACTTTTCTCTATTTATGGATATGACGAGACACACACGTGTGAGTGACGTATGTACGCAATTTCCCGCAAAAACCATCGCGACGTGTCTAAAATATAAACACTTATAATAGACTTACCATAGTGAATCAGGGTAAGACAAAAACATGTTTTGGAAGGATTGATGATGTATTTGAGCATAAAAAGTTGCAGTGTACCTTTAATATGGCTATACATATCCATACATAATAGCAAACATTTGTTTTCTAGATTTGGAGTAAAGACTGAATGAATGTGTTAATACCACATAATGATTGAGGTTCCAAAGGGAATTTGCTGGGTAGACAACAGTGCTTTTGGTAAATGATGCCACATAATGGATACTTGATTATTTCCATCCTGAAGCGGTTTATATTATTGATGATTTAATTTTCCAGCTCACTGCCAATGTTCTCTCATTCACAGCAGAATAAAATAAACAATTTAACCTCTGGATTATCTTTTGCATGTGCCAGTACTGTAGAACATTTCTGATGCTGGACATGATGCTCAAATAAAATCTCAAGTAGGCTAATTGAGGTTTTTGATACTGGAAATCACTGGTACAGCCACTTGCTTATTCATGATTCAACAAAGATGCAGGAATGTCTGATGAACTGCACTATAAGATAATAGATCGCTGCAATGTTTTGACAGACATTTCTTGTCATTTTACCCCGAGTCATAACAGTGCTGTCAAAACAATTAACTCAGCCATCAAAACAGATTTTACTCCTGCCATACTTACTCTTGCTCCACAACATGTCCACATTGTTTTTTGAAAAGATAAAATTATATACATAAAAACGGGTAGATTAGCATTCTGAGAAATGGATTGTTTTATTCTAGCATGAACCATAAAATGCAAGCTAATTTATTAAATAAATGAAACATATATTTGAATGAAATTAAATTTTCTATACGTGAGATTGTCACTAATTTATAACTTTCTTACTGATTTATACTGAAATTAGTTAATACATTTATTAGGATGTTCCATTTAAATTACTTTAAAAGTCTGTATATCGCCGTCATACTGCTGTTAAAGGATTAGTTCACTTTAAAATGAAAATTACCTCAAGATTTACTCACCCTCAAGCCATCCTAGGTGTAGAGGAGAGCAGGGCACAACCTAACACTTTTTGACTTTGTCAGTTTGTGTAAATCTACTTAGGGTTCAGAGAATTTCTTTTGTTCCACATTAATTTCACACATGTCTGGTACAAATATGTGGCTTTGTTTCATTAATACAGTGTGTACTTTTTTCTTTATTTACCCCGAAAGAAGGGAAGTGAAATGTGACAACATGCCCCATAGGTGGGGCACATTGTAACATGACCATATGACAGCTAAAAATTTTATGATTTAATTAAAAAAATATACATGACAAACTAAAATATTTTGTCAATAAAAGACAATAATTATTTTTTTCATATAAAATAATAGCATTTAGAAATTCAAATTTAAATAATTTTGTAGTAACAGATTTGTCTAATGTTAAATAAAAACAAAAAATATAGATGAAAAATTAGCTTAAGTAAAAAATTTACTTTTGCTATTGTGATATCTTCCAAAGATTTTTGAATTGTTTCTCTATATATTGTCGATATGGCAACCAGTAAATACGCTGAATTTCTTCATGCTAGCGCATGTGGAAGTATTCAAACCACGTGTGTTACAACTAATCCCATGTTAGTTTGTGCCTCGCACTCCCCTATATAACTTTCTTCTTTCTGATGAACACAATCTGAGTTATATTAATAAACATCCTGACAAATCCAAGCTTTATAATGGCAGTGAATGGGGGCAACGAGTTTGAAGCTCAAGAAAGTGCATCCATCCATCATAAACATACTCCACGCGGCTCCAGGGGGTTAATAAAGGCCTTCTGAAGCGAAACGATGCGTTTGTGTAAGAAAAATATCCATATTTAAAGGGTTAGTTCACCCAAAAATGAAAATAATGTCATTTATGCCGTTCCACACCCGTAAGACCTTCGTTAATCTTCAGAACACAAATTAAGATATTTTTGTTGAAATCCGATGGCTCAGTGAGGCCTGCATAGCCAGCAATGACATTTCCTCTCTCAAGATCCATTAATGTACTAAAAACATATTTAAATCAGTTCATGTGAGTACAGTGGTTCAATATTAATATTATAAAGCGACAAGAATATTTTTGGTGTGCCAAAAAAACAAAATAACGACTTAAATAGTGATGGCCAATTTCAAAACACTGCTTCCTGAAGCTTCGGAGCGTTATGAATCAGCGTATCGAATCAGCGGTTCGGAGCGCAAAAGTCACGTGATTTCAGCAGTTTGGCGGTTTGAAACGCGATCCGAATCAATGATTCGACACGCTGATTCATAACGCTCCGAAGCTTCACGAAGCAGTGTTTTGAAATCGGCCATCACTATATAAGTCGTTATTTTGTTTTTTTGGCGCACCAAAAATATTCTTGCTTCGCTTTATAACATTAATATTGAACCACTGTACTCACATGAATTGATTTAAATATGTTTCTAGTACATTAATGGATCTTGAGAGAGGAAATGTCATTGCTGGCTATGCAGGCCTCAACTGAGCCATCGGATTTCAACAAAAATATCTTAATTTGCGTTCCGAAGATTAACAAAGGACTTACAGGTGTGGAACGGCATGAGGGAGAGTAATAAATGACATTATTTTTGGGTGAACTAACCCTTTAACAAGTTATAAAGTAAAATATCTAGCTATATCTATTCAACTTACGAAAAAAGCGTATCTGACGTCGTAAGTTTAATACGGAAGGCGTAGCGTTTCAAACTGCGAGAGGCGTTACACTTTCTTTGCAAGTTAAATACTGAAGGCGGTCTGGTGGAAGCTTTCTTGAGCTTCAAACTCGTTGCGTCCGTTCACTGGCATTATTATAAAGCTTGGACGCGCCGTCAGGATATTTATTAATAGGCTATAACTCCGATTGTGTTTTTCAGAAAGTCATATACACCTAGGATGGCTTGAGGGTGAGTAAATCTTGTGGTAAATTTCATTTTAAAGTGAACTAATCCTTTAACACTTTCTCCAAAAAGCAGATGAGATGAGACCTGTTTGTTCATGAATCCAAATTGCTTCTGTCTACCACACGATGGCAGCACTGCGCAGGAGAACGGCTCGGATATTCCAGGCTGATTCTCTCAAGGATGTGAACCTTTCCTTCCTGTTTCAATAACACAGGCAGCAAAACCTCCGCATAGTGAGCTGCAATAGATATCTGTCAGGCCTCCATAATGGCAGTGTTCTTATCATTAGCGTTACAAAGTCGCTTAATTCACAGCTTCAGTCGCGCTAAATGCGTGATTGTATTCATTTAGCATCCATTATTTTAGACATCTTATTTATTGTCGCCGCACGTCTGTATAGGCAGCATCAGGAACACGCGCCGTTCTCCGGCAATTGTTCCCACCATATTCTCATGGCGGAGACTAAAATCATTTACCATATAGATGAGGAGGAAACTCCTTATTTGGTGAAACTGTCAGTGGCTCCAGAGAAGGTAACTTTGGCAGATTTCAAGAATGTCCTCAGCAACCGACCGGTTAACAGCTACAAATTCTTCTTTAAATCTATGGATCAAGATTTTGGGTAAGTCAGATGATGGGAATTGTCATTGTATTTATTCATTCATTGTATTCAGTCCCTGATGCGAATGAAGCTGTCATCGTGGCAGAGATGATTTGTCATCATTGGCACCTGCCTGTCATTTGTGATGGCTGTATCATCTCCTCCTTTGTGGGATCAGCATCAGAATACAGCTGTTCAATATGCCATAGCACAACATACATATCTTTGCTTCTTTGATTTGCATTTTGAACTGGTTTGTTTGCATAGTAACTGAAGTTTGACCTTTAGCAAGAGGACTGAAATCACAACCAGCAATAACGGGCAAACAATATCATGATTATGACTTATTTACCTTGCTAAAAAAATATTATTATGAGCTGGTTTGCTGGTCTCTCAGCTTGGTCAGGGCTGGCCTTTTGGCTGGTTTTAGAGTGATTTTTCAGCTGGTCAGACTTGGAGACCATCTTAAACCAGCTAAGACCAGCAGACCATGAGTAACCTATCCACTCCTGCCAGAGCTGTCTGATGTGATTGTCATCCTCTATGAAAATCTGGCACTGTCCACAAATAGGATACAATATAGTGCTTAAGTAGTTTTTTTCTTCTTTTCAACAAATGGTCAGTGAAAAGAGATGATTCTGAAAATAAAATGTTTGACCTCATGACCTTATTTTTTGTAACGCGTGAACAAATTGTTGAGTATAAAATGCGGCACAAATCTGAATATTAAGATTTAATTGAAATATGAATATGAATATTCAAGTTTGTTTATAATAGTTATACTTTACATTAATGTGATTAATTAAATATCAATTCAATAGACTGTCAAAAATATGACTGTCAACATTATACAGTATGAGTAAATTTTTTTATTGTTGGATAAAGTCGAGAAGGTCAAGGCTGCTGAGGTAGGACAGACCGAAATCCCCTGAAATAACTAGGTTATTACCTTAAAAGTCTGTATATTGCCGTCATACTGCTGTTAAAGGATTAGTTCACTTTAAAATGAAAATTACCTCAAGATTTACTCACCCTCAAGCCATCCTAGGTGTAGAGGAGAGCGGGACACATTGTCACATTGTAACATGACCGTATGACAGCTAAAAATGTTATGATTTAATTTAAAAAATATACATGACAGATTAAAATATTTTGTCAATAAAAGACAATAATTATTTTTTTTTTTCATATAAAATAATAACATTTTTTTTAGAAATTCAAATTTAAATAATTTTGTAGTTTGACAATGAACACTCTGCAAAACACAGCTATACAGCACTGGTCAAAACAAAACATCCAAACAGATGAAGAAACATATCCAGTTAGTGTCTTCTGACAGTTAGTGAAGCATTAAAGAACCACCCAAACTGCTAAACAACAGATTGGAGATTAAAATAATATCAGATTTGTCTAATTTTAAATAAAAACAAAAAATATAGATGAAAAATTACATATAGATGAAACAAATTGTTGTGTATAACATTTATATTAAGATTTAATTGAAATATGAATATGAAGATTAATTCAATTTTTTTTATAAATAGTTACACTTTACATTAATGTGATTAATTAAATATCAATTCAATAGATTGTCAAAAATATGACATTGTCAACATTATACAGTATGAGTAAATTATTTTTATTGTTGATAAAGTCGAGAAGGTCAAGGCTGCTGAGGTAGGACAGACTGAAATCCACTGAAGTACAGACTGTGCATCCTGTTGGACTATTGTATTATATAGTTTGATCCCTTATCAGTCCCAATCTGGCTTCATTTATGTGCACTCAGAAATGTCTTTGGGTTTAATGTAACTGGAAGCTCCAGGCGTGATCTGCTTCTGGTCAGGTTTTCAGAGTGAATTTTATGCTTTTTTTAACAGCACTTTTGTGCTTGTTGGTTATTTTAAGAGGTGAAATACTAGTTTTAAAAAGACTTAGTGATTTTAAATATTATTCTGTAGTTCCAGTCAAATTTCTGGGGTGGCTTCAAACCAGTATACTCAGATCCTGATAAAGATTCATAGCAAGGACTGTTGCCTCAGGCTGTTTATAGCAGAATGCACCATTAGATCCTCATTAGCTTACAGAAGGTCATTAGCTTACAAACTGTTTTATAAGTGGTTGATTATTACCATTATGTTTTCACTTGCAGAGCTTACATCAGACTCGGGTTAATCATTGTTTTCTTTTTGAAATCATTAATCAGGCATGATGAAGTAATACTGATTGCTTTTATTACCAATTGATAACTTGTGTTTTATTAGTATTAATACAAAGTTCTATCATGAAACTGTATGAGGGTGCAGGCTGATTTGTCCCTAACTCATTCTCACTGATTTTGCTGCTCAACATTCAAATACTTGGTCAGTATTTGCTGTAGCAATTTGCAGCACTCTTTCAGAAACCCTCCACCTTCCCCAGCTCCACCTGTATAAATCTGCAATGGGTGATATCATGCATGCTAATTGCATGTGATTTGCAGATTAACCTCAAATTTTTACCATTGTAGAAAGTTTATCATTTGCATGTTTTGTCTTGCCAATTTACACATTTATTCAACGATTTTTAACCTTTCGCTAAAAATTCCTATTAGACCTTACTTTATTTGTAACTTTGTTATATTGTATTTGGGTCAATGACGTGACGGGTCATTTTTTTGTCCAAAGGCCTTAATAATAATAAAAAAAACAAATATGACATCCAAAGTATGTAAGGTAGTACAACTATATCTCTTTTGTTGAATCCAAAAGGTTTTAATTATATTTTTCTACATATAAAAGTATTTTAAAGTTTTTGAAGTGTCATAAGGTCATTCGGTTTAACCGTCCAAAGTCAAACACAGCCATTTCATTTGTGATTAAAATATCTTAAAATGTAATAAATGTATATATTTTTTATTCTGGCTTGATTTTATAACATCATATATCAACATAGTGCAACATGGTATTAAAATTATGTGTAGAAGTCGTTGCTTTGTTATGAGAAAGAATGTCCGGAAAAATGAATTTCATTGATGTCATTTGGAGTAACCAATATAAAGGGACCATTTTGGATCAAGTCTTGCGGTCAGTATCATGTGACAGGATGTGCCATCATTCAGACACCTGCAAAGGACCACATGGTCGTGAAGCAAAGTAATTAACTCTCTTTTAACTATTTGAAAAATTCATGTTTTCAATTGCTCATGTCCTGAAACATCAGGTCATTCAGTACAACCGCTATAAAACATGGAAAATGTTGTAATATTTTAAAGACTTGTACTAAATATAAAATGAAATATAAACATCTCACAATTGCGTGATATAAAGTCAGAATTCTGACTTTTTTTCTCGCAATTCTTACTTTTTTTTTCTGCGAGTTTATATCTCAGAATTCTGACTTTGTAACTCACAATTGCGAGATAAAAAGTCAGAATTCTGAGATAAAAAGTCGCAATTACTCTTTTTATTTTTTTATTTAATGGAGGAAACGGGCTTCCATACAAAACTTTCCTTTTTCATGAAATTAGGAAAATTTCCATAGCAAAATACAGATTAGCTGAGCTGGAACCAACATCCCCTCAATCTTTACATTCAAATACAGCACATGCTCTATTTTCTTAGGTAAATACTCTTTCTTTCTGTCAAATACACAAATGTGTGAGTTGATAAAGACTCACAGGTGGCTTATTCCTGTTATGCAGTACCTTTTTAACTTTGTAATTTAAAAAAAATGCTTGTTCCCTTTCGAAAGGGAACTCGCACTGCGTCCTAGAACGCAAATGGCGTTTCCCTATTTGCATTCTAGGACGCAGTGTCTCGTTCCCTGTTCTCAGGGAACCAGGGTTACAGTCGTAACCCGAGACGTTCCCTTTCGAAAGGGAACTCGCACTGCGTCCTAGAATGCAAATGGGGAAAAGCAGTCCTTGTTGCATCATATGCATTATATACCAATGAGGACAGTTCACAAATAAGAAAAAGAACTTTTCATGTTCTTTTTCCAAAGTGTGAGTACATGTAACTCAAGAAGTAGATATCTCAGTATCTTTTCAGATTCTGGTTCTTAAACTTTTCTTTTTGTATCTTCTTTTTAAGGCCATATGGGGATGCCAGTGTGGCTCCTTGTGCCAATTGTTGAACTTTTTTTTTTTTTTCAATGGTTGAAAATCAAATGTGGGTCAGTTTGCATACATCTGACGCATTGTATTTAAAGAGGACTATCTGAAGAAAAAATAGTGTTTAAACTAGAAATGTACCTTTATTTATTCATATAAAAACAATAATGTCAATCTTGATTTTTGAGAGTCAAAATATGATTAATAAGGAAAACATGGCTATTTAGATAATACCTATTTGGCTATTTGCAATACTTTTATTTTACTTTTGCATTTTAGAAATGTACATCTACAAAGTTTGGAAGTCATTATTGATCCTTTGAATGTCTTCTTCCTTAAAGTGATGCTGTCTACCAGCGGTGGTTGAGTACACATAAAAATGCCTGGATTGTGGCTGACTGATACATGGCACTCATCAGCACTTCCTGGCCCCTGGAATGATTTGGAAGTACCTACTTTTGTCATGAATGACACAAGAACATCTTGCCTCTTAGTATTCCACTGCTCAATGCTGCAAATATACTGTACCACTTCTGTTGGTACGCTGCACTGTCCAAGCATATACTACTTCTTGTTGGGCAGATCTTCAGAAAAATGTACCAGTGGTGTCAACAGAAATTAAATTATAGGGCTTTTCATATGGCACTTAATCCTAGGTTATCACCATTCCAAACCCTACGGAACGTTTCACACTTGTGATTTAGAATTTATCCAATCATGAATGTTGACACTGAAAATATGCAAATAAGAACATTAATACAGTGTTTAGGAATGTACAATGTGAAATGTCATGTACCTACAGTGGTAATTGATAACCCCAGGTAAAGTATGAGCAGCAGTGTGAAACATGAAATATGATTAACCCAGGATTCCATTTACCTGAGGTTTAGATTGACCCAGGGTTAACTATTTAAAATGTGAGAAGTGTTTCAAAGTATGAGCAGTAACACATCAAATATTGCTTCTGGTTTGAGACACTGAATAAAAAAAGTGAAATGTGTTACAGGGGCCAGTGACATCTGCGCATTTAAGAAGAATCCAACGTTCTTTAAATTTTGTGAATTTTATTAATCATTAATCGTATTAATTAGTGGTTAGCAATTCATAGATTATATTATGAGAATCTGAGCAAAGTTCAGCCAAATTAAATTACAGAAATGGAAGGAAGAGTATATATTTTGACAAATGTTGTGTAGTCCATATCCATTGTCACAAGGCTTTCTCGTGAGATGAGGAGAATTTCCATTGCAAAGTACAGATTAGCTAAACATATGCCACACCAACATCCTCACTGAACCTTTTCATTTAAATACATGCACACTTTTCTCAGACAAGCACTTTCTTCTGTCAGATACACATGCTTGAATTGGCTAAGGCTCGCAGCTGGATCACCTGTTGTGTAGTACCTTTTCAATCTGTAGTTTAAAAAATTAACAGTTGCTGTCTTTCTCACCATGGAGATGTTTGGGCTTCTTAACCTCCTGCTGCTGGCACTCTATACGTCTGCCGATAGACCCGTTCCAGGATTAGTGAAAGAAATCATCTATGTGGAGAAGATGATGACATGGTATGATGCAAATATGTATTGCCTAAATAATTCTGGACAACTGTTTGTAGCCTCAGATAAGAACGAGCTGAAGAATCTGAGTGGTTCTGCCAGCCAGCTCTCTTGGATGGGACTTTATAAGGTTTACCCAGCTTGGTACTGGGTGGATGAGACCAAATCCAATTATTTCAACTGGTATGGAGAGTGTGCCTCAATGAACGTGGCTGGACACTGGTTTTATACCGTAACATGTGGCACTAAACTATTCTTTGTGTGTAAGAATGTTTCTGGAGATTGGGTCTTAGTCAAAGAAAAAAAAACTTGGCTGGAGGCAAAACAACAGTGTGAAACAGATCACGCTGGTCTTGCGATTATACGTAATGATGTGGACAACGACTTTATTCGCAGAGTGCTTGATAATAGTTTGGCCTGGATTGGTCTAGCTACAGTTAAAGAAGATACTCCTTTAAAAGAAACCTGGAGGTGGGTTGGAGACAATGAGCCTGTCACATACTCCCAGTGGTTAAACAGTTTGTTTTGTGCGGTGATCGACTGGAGAGGATTCTGGTATGACCGCGTTTGCTTTGAGGAACACTCTTTTGTCTGCTTCAGACAAGTTAACAGCATCCCTGAATTCAGTCTGGTCACTGAAAAAAAAATCTGGAGAGAAGCTCAGACTCACTGTAAGCTGTTGAGCATGAGCCTAGTCATGGTGAAAACCCAAGCAGAATTGACTGCACTAGTGGTGTATATGCATGCCATACACAGCTCTTTCGTGGATGGTCTTTACTTTTGGATTGGATTGTATAATAACCCTTGGATTTGGGTTAGAAGCCAATCAAAGATCCAATATTGGAACAAAATGCAACCTAATAATCTAGATTCCAAGAACAAAATGATTTCACCAGCCAGACAAGCTTGTGGAGCTTTAAAGGATGGTGAGATGTTCGATGAGACGTGTCTAAATCCACTCCCTTTCTTTTGTATGGCCAAAGTGCGCTCTATGATCCTGGTGTCAGAACCCAAATCGTGGATCGAGGCCTTGAAACACTGTAGAGACCAATATGTGGACTTGGCCAGTCTGACGTCAGTTATGGAACAGCACACGGCTGAGAATAAGGTTCAAGATGTCCTGAGTGATTATGTATGGATTGGGCTGAACTTTCTGGTGGGTAGTTGGATCTGGGTGTATGGGGATAATGTACAGTATGAGAACTGGGTAAATGGCGAAAACTTACAGTGCCCCGTCGCTCGACGCTGTGGTGCCCTCAGTGTAGCAAACGGGAAGTGGGAGGCCAGACCGTGTGAGGAGAGACTGGAATTTCTCTGTTTCCAGAAGTGACTTAAGGTAAAGAGGGACCCGAAAACCTGCTGAAATACTGAAAGATTTATCAAATGTAGTTTCTCCTCTTTTTTTTTTTTCTTTTTTTTGCATGATGGATTGTTTTTGGATAACAAGTTTGCCAGACTCTGTAAAGTTAGCTAAATGCTTGGCTGAAATGTGTGCTACTTTAGTGGTTGGGATCATTTCTTAATGTTTCCTAAAGAATATGGGTAATAAACTGTTCTGTATCTGCTAATGGATAGTGAATTTCATAGTTAAAAAAAATATTAATGTTTTGTAAAAGTGAATATGTACTAAACATTTAATTAATTGAATTATTTTGTTGTAGTCTTAACATGTAGTTTTATTAAGTCTGGTTTTTTCTCCATTTTGTCACCTGATGGAGTTTGGGTTTCTTTCCACTGTTGCCTCTGGCTTGCTTAGTCGGGGACACTGAATATTCAACAATATTATTGATTTGACTGCACTGACACTATTGAATGAGAACTGAACTGAGCTGGCTGGTGACATCACTGTTCTCTGCAGCACTGCTTTATAGAGGAAATTAACTAATTTAATAATTGATGATCTTCACAGCAGAACTGAATCTACACTGAACTGACTTCAGATGAACAATGACACTATTTTCTTTCAGAGCTGCTGTACAGCTGAAATGAAGTCTGTTTGCATCATTGAATCATTTTCCTGTTATCACTGTAAAACTGCTTTGAAGCAATCTGTATAAAGCACTATATACAGGGGTGCACATAACTTTTTTGGTCTGGTTCTCAAGGGAGCACCTAGAGATGCTGCTTGGTACTCACACTTTACGCAGCACTCTTAACCTACAAGTTGTCGTCATCACTTTCTTCCTGACTGCTCTCCTTACTAGGGTTGGGAACCGAGAACTGATTCTTATCCAGAACCGGTTGTGTTTTTTGAAAAGAACCGGAACCGTGCAAGATTTCTAAGTTTCAGTTCCGAAAACGGTTCTGGTGTGAGGGGTGGGCGAAGTGCGGGGAGCGTATCCTTTAATAGTAACATCTCACCTCATGAATATTATAGCAATGAATGCACTGAAAAGCCCTTGCGCTGCTCATATACGTCAGATTTCAATGCAGAGAGAGATGCACAAAGCTACACAATTAATCTTTAAAAGATCGCATTCTCAATTTCATCACCCACATCATGATCTACTTCCTAAATGACAACAATTTCCCCGTATATTAAACCTTTAACAAAAATAAAATCGCAACATTCAAATCTGAGTTTGCGCTGTTGCTAATCTAGAGAGAGCAGTTGTCATGTATAGATATTAACAGCTTCATAAACACACAGTATCATTATTTCTGTGTTTCAAATATTCCAATTATCACAGAAGTATACAAAAGTTTATTATTCAGATGCTCAAACTCTGATGTTACTGATCAAAATAGAATAAATCACCTTCTGTGAGTAACTGGACTTCAAATAACGACTGTATCGATTGCATTGTTACGCCACTAGGTGGCAACAAATTACTCTTAAAAATGTATCTATCACTGAATCGTTCTTTCAGAAACAAGTGAAGTCTTTATGAATCCAACTTACAAAAATATTCTGTTTTGTCTGTCTGGATCTTACATGTGTGTTCAAGCATCTTATTTGTGTTGAATTTGTGGTAACACTTTACAAATAAGGTTCATTTGTTATGAACTAACCATAAGTAATACATATGTTACTGAATTTGTTAATCTTTGTTAATAAAAATACAGCTGTTCTTAGTTTGTTCGTGTTACTTCACAGTGCATTAACTAATGTTAACAAATACAACTCTTGATTTTAATAATGTATTAGTAAATGTTGAAATTAACATTAACAATGATTAATAAATGCTGTAGAAATGTTAATGCTAATGTAGTTAACTAATGTTAACTCATGAACTTTATTGTAAAGTGTAAATTTGTTGAGATTAGCAGTCTATTAAACTAATTTCACAAGTATAATAAACACAAAAAAGACTGTTTGAGTTGAGTATTGTGCTGTTTTCCCCCTTACTATTTTTTTTATTATTTGTTTAATTATTTTAATGGAATCGGAACCGGAATCGTTAGGCAGAACAGCCCAATCCATATGATTCCCAACCCTACTCCTTACTATCTTCTTTGCTCTTGAACATGGTAGATGAAGATGATGTTTTGTTTTTATTTTATTAACACTAATGACACAGACAACAGCAGGAATATTAGGCTGCTGTCACTTTAAGACCGAATGCGCGGACCGAATATACTGACACACATCCGGTTTCTTTCTCAACCGTTCACTCATGACATAACCGAGAGAATACTTGCGAGACGGGTATTTTGACAAAATTTTGTGTGTTTGTGTCCATTCAAGTGCAAGTAAATGTGAAAGAAGTATTAATTATGTGTTCGAGCGCTGTCTGAAAGCCTCTCTCTCTCTCAGCATGCGCGCGCTTCGGTTGTGTGAGGCACGCGAGTCCCGATTTTTGACTCTTCTTCCGCGTTTAAAATCGTTTGAATGTGTAAATTGGCAAGAAAAAACACGTCCAAATGATAAACTTTCACAGTATGATGGTTAAACTTAGCAGTTAATCCTTCAAATCACATGCATGCCGAACCGTGGGGCCTGGTCCATACGGATCACGGATCAACTGCGATCCGTTGCACCCCTAATAATTAATGAACACGCTTATCGTCATTATTGCTATCTTACCAGAGTTGGGGAAAAATCCTACTCCTGTAAGTAAATGTGTCCCTGAAAAAAGCGCTTCCCTCGACGTTTATACCACGCATACGCACCCGCGCACCAGTTATGTGCACGCCTGACTATATAAATAAAGGTGACTTGACATGACCATAAGAAATTGAGCATATGCTTGGTCTTATCGGACTAGATCTGCTGCTGGAAATAGATTGCGTGTGATATATACTGCTGCTGCTGCGCTGAGAAGACATACCCCCGTAAGCAGTAAAATGCTGTTGATTTGGTTTGTTAAATGTCTGCTTATATGTGATTGATGTAGTTGCGTAACCATCCAAATGAAAGGCGTGTCAGAACAACCTATCGGCAGGTGCTACAAAGAGATTCCCAACTGATTTCTTTTCAGTTAACCAGTTAAAACCCTTCACAAATTGAATGGTTCATTAGTGAATTTGTAGTTTTATGTGTCACATTCATCATAGCATTACACATTTGGCATAAGAAATGGGTTTAATCTCCCAATGAGGTTTGTACTTCTGCGCATTTGAAGATAATCTACACTACCAAACAAAATGTTTTTGAAAGAAGTCTCTTATGCTCACCAAGGCTATATTTATTTGATCAAAAATACAATAAAAACAGTAACATTGTGAAATGTATTGTCACAATTTAAAATAACTGTTTCTATTTAAATAGAATTTAAAATGTAATTTATTCCAGTGATGCAAAGCTGAATTTTCAGCATCATTACTCCAGTCTTTAGTGTCACATGATCCTTCAGAAATCATTGTAATATGATGATTTGGTGTTTAAGAAACATTAATTGGGATTATCAATCTTGAAAACTAGTAATGCAGTTTAATTTTTCTGTGGAAACAGATACATTTTTTAAAATTTGAATTAGATTAGATAAATAGAAAGTTCAAAAGAAGAGCATTTATTTAAAATAGAAATCTTATGTAATGTTATCAATGTCTTTACTGTCACTTTTGATCAATTTAATCCATGCTTGCTGAATAAAAAAAATTAATTTCTATTAAAGAAATCTCACTGACCCCAACATTTTGAACAACAAGCATAACTTGTAATAATGCAAGTACATGCATATAGCACATTTTTGTGGCAATAGGTTTCATTATTCTGTATATAAAATAGATTTTTTTTTTTTTTTTTTTTTTTTTTTGCGTGGTGTTCTTCAGAGCTGAGCGAAGAACCCAAGTGTTCTATATAGAACCTCAATGATTTTTTTCTGAGAGTGCAATACACTAGACACAATAGGAAGAACAGGATACTAATACAATTAGCAGAACATATTTGCATCGTTTCTCACATTTAAAGGTGCAATATGTAATATTTTTGCAGTAAAATATCCAAAAACCACTAGGCCAGTGTTATATATTTTGTTCACTTGAGTACTTACAATATCCCAAATGTTTGCAACTATTTGTAAATCATGAGAAAATTGCAATTTTAACCAAGGCTCCAGGACGTGTGAGGAGTCGCATGTCAATCGCGACATACCCACGTTACCCTCGGTTTCCGGTTTTATTTTGTAGAAACCATGGAAACACCAAAGACGCTTTAATATTTACATGTTTTAATAGACAAGGCAACAACTGTTTTGATATATTTATAGACAGAAAACTAATTGTTGTTATATACCTCAACACGTTTATTATTAAATCTAATTTTCTTGATTTTTTGCGAGTACCATGCTTTACCATGCCTCAGAGAAAAACACTATTTTGTGAAGTAGCTAACACAGCATAATCAGATGCAGCTTTATTTTTAGTAACAGTAATACAGAATTTTCTCCATCATAGAATACGTTTTAAAATGAATGCATGCCATTTATCAACACAAGCCATCCAGCATTTAATATGATATTCTAAAATCGATCTATCTCACTGCAGTGTGTAACAAGTGTGTCACAGCAGCCGCCGAGCGAACACACAGAGTAACGTTATAACATCATTTTCAACACTCAAATGTATCTAATATGACAAACAGAGCTGTGTTACCTCATACTCGGAAAAGCGGAAGCAGCGCCGGCGACTGTGGCATAATAAAAGTTCCGCTGCTCATGAGGCGTGTGTTGCGCAATCGCTCCAGCGGCCTCGTTCAGCTCCCACAACACTCGGTCCTGCTCTGCTTCATACTACAGTAACGTTAATAATCGCATCCATGAACATGATTTCTTCCCGAGTCCTATCCCTATTCTTTTGCACTGTCCGTTGAGGTGAAGACCACATGTCCCAAGATTCCGCGCTCAAACTTGGCGTCATCAAGCTACACCTTTGTTTTAAATAGGCCAACATTTTTACATATTGCACCTTTAACGTACTATATAGGACATCTGTGTATAAATGATAAACTGCCATTTACAGTAATTTACTCTTCCTCTATATCTCTGTATTTTCTGACAAATGTTGTGTAATCTATATAAATTGTCACAAGGCTTTGCTCTGTCGTGAGATGACGAGAATTTCCATTGCAAAGTACAGATTAGCTAAACAGACACCAACATCCTCACTGAACCTTTTCATTTGAATACATAGTTTCATTTTACATACATGCCCACCTTTCTCAGCTAAACACTCTCTCTTCCTTCTGTCAGATACACAGTTGAAATGGCAAAGGGTCACAGAGGGGCCATGTATATGCAATAATTTTTAAACCGTAATTTAAAACAAATATTTTGTGCCACTTAGTAACTATCTGATGCAGTACTGAACCTTTGACGTTAATTAATACATGAAAGATTGATATCTGATCAATATTCTACTATGTTTGATGTTTCCATAATTTGTCAAGTACAATAGAAGAAAAATGATAAATAAAAATAAATAAGAATTGCAAATTTAAACAGTAATAATATCTATAACAACACTGGAAATTTTTGATTTGGTTCTCTCATTTGACTACGATTTTCTTAGGCAGAATGTTGAAAAACCATGTTGTCTTTACGCAGTAGCTTAAAACTTTCTAATCAAACACTCACTGTGTTGCCATGCAAATGAATTTAAAGACTAGTTTAACATTGTATTAGTTCTTTTAACAGTCAGACAACTTGGAGATGTTCAGGCTTCTAAGCTTCTTACTACTGGTGCTCCATACGTCTGCCGATAGACCCGTTCCAGGACTAGTAAAGGAAATCATCCATGTGGAAGAGAAAATGACATTGTTTAATGCAAGACGATATTGTCTAAGTAATTCCGGACAACTCTTTGTAGCCTCAGATATGAATGTTCTAAAGAATCTCAGTGGTTCTGCCAACCAGCTCTCTTGGGTAGGACTTATGAGCATATTTTCATCATGGAAATGGGTGGATGAGACCCAAACTAGATATTTCAACTTGGATGGGGAATGTGCCTTCATAAACAAGCCTGGATACTGGTATACCGCAACATGTGACAATAAACTATTCTTTGTGTGTAAGAATGTTTCTGGAGATTGGGTCGTAGTCAAAGAAAATAAAACTTGGCAGGAGGCAAAACAACAGTGTGAGATGGATCATGCTGGTATGGTGAAGCGGACAACACCAATATCAGTGCTCTGGTAAATAATAGTTTGGCCTGGATTGGTCTAGCTAGAGTTCCTCTGAAAGCAACCTGGAGATGGGTTGGAGACAATGAGCCTGTCACATACTCCAGATTGTCTGCCACTTTGTTTTGCATGGTCATCGATTGGAGAGGATTCTGGCATGACCGCGTTTGCTTTGAGGAACACCCTTTTGTCTGCTTCAGACAAGTTAACAACATCCCTGAATTCAGTCTGGTCACTGAAAATAAAATCTGGAGAGAAGCTCAGACTCACTGCAAGCTGTTGAACATGAGCCTAGTCATGGTGAAAACCGAAGCAGAATTGACTGCACTAGTGGTGTATATGTATGGCAAACAAAGCTCTTTCTTGGATGGTCTTTACTTTTGGATTGGATTGTATAATAACCCTTGGATTTGGCTTGATAGTGAATCAAAGATCCAATATTGGAACAGAATGCAACCTGATAATCTAGATTCCAAGAACAGAACAATTTCACCAGCCAGACAAGCTTGTGGAGCTTTAAAGGATGGTGAGATGTTCGATGAGATGTGTATGGAGCCACTTCACTTCTTTTGTATGGCCAAAGTGCGCTCTATGATCCTGGTGTCAGAATCCAAATCGTGGATCGAGGCCTTAAAACACCGTAGAGACCGATATGTGGACTTGGCCAGTGTGGCGTCAGTTATGGAACAGCATACGGCTGAGAATAAGGTTCAAGATGTCCCGAGTGATTATGTATGGATTGGGCTGAACTTTCTGGTGGGTAGTTGGATCTGGGTGTATGGGGATAATGTACAGTATGAGAACTGGGTAAATGGCGAAAACTTACAGTGCCCCGTCGCTCGACGCTGTGGTGCCCTCAGTGTAGCAAACGGGAAGTGGGAGGCCAGACCGTGTTAGGAGAGACTGGAATTTCTCTGTTTCCAGACGTAGAGAAGAAAGCAAACCAAAAACTTGCTAAAGTACTATTATAGGAGAGTTTTTGAAGATTCTCAATTTTAATTTATTTTATTTTATTTTATTGCATAATGGTGCCGTAATTTCAAAATAGTTCAAAACATTGTAGATTGTTTGCCTGTTGCTTCATAATTTTTACAGTAAATATTAAATTAATGGCAATTTTTTTAACAAAGGTTTTTGTTAACTGGCATTTAGTTGTTTTATATACACTGCCCTCCAAAAGTTTGGAAACGCCCTAGAAAAGTGGGGTTTTGGACAATATTGGCATGAATCCTTTTTAATTTGAGATAATTTTGCACTGATAAGGGACAACACAAACTATGAAAACATATTTTATTACATAAACAGTTTATATATAGAAAAAACTTACATTTTGGATTCATCAAAATATCCACCATTAGCAGCGATCTGACCTAAACTGGGTTCTAATTGGTTCATTGTATTCTAAACTTAATTGCCAATCAATTGTTGAAGCTATTAAGGTGTGCTGACCCAAAAATCTTTCACAAACCTGGGCCAAGTTTAAACCAGTAACCAGAAATCACAGCTGGCAAAGGGGCATGTCTGACTTTGACATGTATATATTGCCATTATTATGTAATCAAAATGAAAATTATTATTGCTGGTTTTCAATGATAATGTCAAGTTACTTTAATGTATTTGCACCAAAAAATGATAAGGATTTATGCTGATATTGTCCAAAACCACACTTTGCCAGGGGTGTTTCCAAACTTTTTGAGGGCAGTGTAGTTACAGTAGTTAAAATGTTTAGTCCTGATGAAACATTGTACTTGTTTCTGTACAGGTTAATGGAAAACCTTTTTGTCAGGGAAATATTTTATATGTGTAGAGTCAAAGTGATGTCTTGTGAGTGAATAGTTTCAAATCTTAAGTCAAATCTGAATGATTAATTAGTGAATTAGTCTGAATTTGTTCAAAAAGTGGGAACACTTTTGTATTTTGACACATTTGCCATAATAAAATAATACAATCTCTTATTTGTTTTGTCGTTTCCTGCATGTTTAATTGTTTGTGAAATGTATGCTTTCAATGTGCAGTTAAAAGTACATTCAGCTAAAAGTTATCTTTAACAATCAATCAGAAATGTTACAGTATAATCACTCTGACAATGATTATTACATTCCGAACTTAAATGTATCTGTTTTCTTTTTAAGCATTTCCTTTGGAACCTCACAAATTGTTATACTGTAGATGTAGATTCTGAGATATTTGCTTTCTCGTGAGATGAGGAGAATTTCAATTGCAAAGTACAGATTAGATGAACAGACACTAGCATCCTCACATTGATCCTTTTCATTTACATATATGAATATTTTTCTTAGACAAACATGCTTTTTTCTGTCAGATACACATGCTTGAGTTGGTAAAGACTCAGAGGTGTATTCCAAGTCTTATTGAGCCATAAGATAACTTTGTGGACTACACTTAAATTCATTTAAAGGGATAGTTCACACAAAAATCTAAATTGTCATCAATACTCACCCTCATGTTGATCCAAACCCATAAGACTTTAATTCATCTTCAAAAGACAAATGAAGGTATTTTTAATGCAATCTGAGCGATTTCTGTCCCTCCACTGAAAGACAAAATTATGTTCACATTTGTAAAGAGATTGTAAAATAAATATATATGTATCGAGCGATTTAATCCAAGTCTTCTGAAGAGACACAATTGCTTTATATGATGAATAGATTTAATTTAGGCTTTTATTCATATATAAACATTGATCCACAAATGTGCACTCAGATTTGGTAAACAGAAGCTCAAGCATGCTTGCTTGATGCGCGAGAACCAATGATGTTCATTTCCATGTGTCATACCAACAAGTTTGAGCTTCCGCAAGTACCAATGAGGTTTGTTCTCACGTATCAAGCAAGTACGGTTGAATCCACTGAATAATGTTTATATTTGAATAAAAGCTTATATTAAATCTGTTCATCAAATAAAGCGATCGAGTTTCTTCAGGATTAAACCGCTCCAATTAAATGAACCATCAGAATTTTGGGTGAATAGACTCTAGACTCTGGTGGGATAGAAAACTTTCAGATTTCATTCAAAAATATCTTCATTTGTTCCAAAGAAGAACAAAAGTCTTATGGTTTTGGAGCAACATGATTGAGTTGACACATTCATAACAAGCTGTCTTGTGAGATCCTCACCATATGCCCTCTATTCAAATCCGTTGTGACAGATTTGCAATTAGCAAAGTCAGTCTAAACAACACATTTAAACAGGATCACAGTTACACTTCACACAACAAATGAAGATGTTATCTAGTCCTGTGAGCTCATTTGTCAGCACATGGCGGTAGATGTTGAATACAGCAATAGTATGTGCAACATGCACAACCAATGCAGCAGTTTCATACAAACACACTTCTAATTAATTATACATGCCTCTCTTTTTCTTTGTGTCCCTGCAGGGTTGTCAAAGAGGAAGTCTCGGACGATAACGCCAAACTGCCTTGTTTCAATGGGAGAGTGGTGTCATGGGTGAGCTGTGATAACCTCCGCCTTATATAACATCTGAATCAGAGTGGAAAAAGGCAGGCAGTCATGCATTCATACTGCACGTCGTAAGAAAGATGCAGCATATGTGCTAAATCATATACTGGACATCAACAGTTTAAGTTCTCCGATTCATTATGCTAATTAAGTCTGAAAGGCACTTTGAAGTCGGATCGGCTCTAAAGTGTAATGCATAATTCAGGAAATTGCGTTCTGCTGGATGCCATTTTTATTTAGTGCCTTTGAGGCCTTTGCTTGTTGTAGTCTTTTGTCATGAGTTTAGAACAGTTCAAACATTCGATTCGTCCAAACTGTGTGAGGGATGAAGAAGCGGCACTTGATTTTACTTAAAGGGTTCACCCTTAAATGAAAATTCTGTCATCAGTTACTCTCTCATGTTGTTCCAAACCTATAAGACTATCATTTATCTCCAAGACACGAACAAAGAAATAGATTTCTTCCCCTCCATTGAAGTCGTTTCACCCCAAACTCTGAAGGTTCAAAAAGTTCATAAAGAGATCGTAAAATAAATCCATATGAATCGAGCCGTGTTATCCAAATCTTCTGAAGAAACATGATCGCTTTATATGATAAACAGATTTAATTTAGGCTTTTATTCACATATAAACACTGACCAGCAAACATACATAGAGCAGCCCTCAAATAGGGGAAATAGAAGCTCAACTGTACTTGCTTGGCGCGCGAGAACAAGCCTTATTGGTTCAAACGTGCTGCCGTGACATGCGAGAATGAACCTTATTGGTTCTTGCATGTTGAACAAGAATGCTTGAGCTTCCATTTACCCAATTTCAGTGCATAAAGACTAAATGGTAACACTTCAGTATGGGGAACAATTCTCACTTTTAACTAGTTGCTTATTAGCTTGCATATTGGCCTGTTTATTAGTACTTATAAAGCACATATTAATGCCTTATTCTACATGACCATATTCTACATCTCTAAATCCTACCCCATACCTTAAACTTAAATGCTACAAAACTAACTATTAATAAGCAGTAAATTAAGAGTTTTATTGTTTATAGTGAATTTGTGTTCCCTATACCAAAGTGTTACCGACTAAATTAAATTTGGTCAATATTCATATTCATGCATTTTATTCATATTTCATGTTAATCATTTATGGCTTATCAATATTACTTTTGATTTCATATATTCATGTACTCCTACTCCATATATTAATCCTCATCATATTTTCAAGTATTTACTCTTTATTGTACTCCTTTATGGTTATTCTTCTTTTATTTTTAAGAGTATGTATGCTTGCTATATTCAATTTCAACATGTTTGTGGTTAGATATTGGACGCCTGCCAAGTACTGCAGAAGCGATGATATTTTGCTCATTTGAACTTGATGTACCTTTATATCAAAATATGTCTGTTTCCATTTCTTCAGACATGTGATAATGCAAGATCTGCAAAACCCCCTTAAGGGTGTCAAAACAACACCTTTTGTACATTTGACTAGTCACTCTGACATAATGGATAAATCTATTTGACCTTTTCTTATTAGACCAAAACATAAGTTTGAGTAGGATGTAAGTTTTCCTATGCTTATGGTATAAAACGGACTGGACCTTTGATAGTTTTTAGCTTTTCTTTGCATTTTCCTTGGCTCTTTCTGCTTCTCGCATCTCTTCTGCGTGCTTTTGCTTCTCTTGTACCTCTCATTTCATTCTGCAAATGTCTTAATTTTGTTCTTTCTTTCTCTGATCTTCATCTTCATCTGTTAGATACAATACTCTCGATTTTATTATTAACTATTAATTTGTTTGTCTCTATAATTTTTAATTATTAAATTTGTTATTCCTTATTCAAATTTGATCTCTGACATAATCGCCTGGATCTCATTGCCTCAAGTTTTTGCATCAGTATAAAGCAATCATGTCTTGGAAGAGTCTTGGATTAAACCACTCAATTCATATAGATTTATTTTAAGATCTCTTTATGAACATTTTGAATCTTCAGGGTTGGGTTTTGGAACAACATGAGGCTGAGTAATTGATGACAGAATTTTCATTTTTGGGTGAACTAACGCTTTAAGTTCATTTTTGTGTTAATATGCATTTATTTGTCTGTTCGTAGCTTGTATTGGCTGAGAGCTCCCACACAGATGGGATGTCGGTGTGCACTGACAGTCATACTGAGCTTCCCCCACCGCTGGAGAGGACGGGAGGCATCGGAGACTCCAGACCCCCCTCGTTCCAGTGAGTAACACACATGCATCCTGTGCAACACCCTCCAGAACAAATTCACTAAACAGATGCCTATATACGCTATACTAGATTATAATAGCAGCATTTTCCATCCTCTAAAAATCAGTTATTGTTTCATATTTTCTAATCTAATCTAAATTTTTTGGTTTCTGTCGATATTGAATATATTTAATTGTACATGCTCATTTTTTTTTATTAGCTTTTCCATCAATTAAGACTGACTTATATTTAGTCTTATTGAATTATTAAATATATATACAGTACATTATAATGTTATTATGCCTAAATTCACTTGTAGCATTTAAAATGATACATTTAGTGTTTTATTTTTAATTTAGACAGAATAACTATATAAGTATATACATTTTATATCTATAATATCGTTTGAAAGTTTGAGGTCAGTCCTTTTTTTTTTAAAGAAATTAATACTTTATTCAGTAGGGATGCATCCATTAAAACTGATATTAAAGACATTAATAATGTTTAAAAAATTTATTTCAAATAAATGCTGTCTTTTAAACTTCCTATTCTTCGATAAATCCTGAAAAAAACAAAAATTATCATGGCTTCCACAAACATTTTAAGCAGCACAACTGTTTTCAACATTGATAATAATAAGATATGTTTCTTGAGCACCAAATCAGGATATTACAATGATTTCTGAAGGACATGTTAATATTTTAACATATTTTAGGGCATTTGCGTAAATCCTTTAGTGAATCAGGAGCTCACATGCTCAGTCAAACTCATTATCCTGAACTTCTGATATATAGTTTGTTTGTTCCATTTGGATCGATTCCAGGTTCAGTTGAAATGAGAAATGATATGATCTCTTGATATTTCGATGATATAATTGTATTATATAACTGAATCATGTGTGCCTGGTCAAGTGTAATGTTTAGTGTTCTCTGCACAATAGTTATTTAATAGTTAATTTTATGCTGTCATTGTGTTTTATGCTCAACCACTGAAAACATCCATTTATAGCATGCACCAGATGTGCTGATTATCTCACATGATCGAACACACACATACACACTCACATTAGCAATCCACTCTTTCCCTCTCACGCAGTCTGCATTCTGCACATGCCATGTCACCTTCACCTGCCCACACACTTTATACACCTCCAAGCTTCTGAGTCTTTTGAGGTGAAATCAGACTCTCTGCTCACTCATGTACCTTATTTGTCTCGTGTACCTCTACAGCCTCATCTGAAAGGCTCAAGTACCCCTTCATCCACATCAGACCAGAAATGGATTCATTTTTAAAGCATGTCTGGTGTTTTTTTTGCCTTTTTGCTTTCTTGCTTAAAGGGGTAGTTCACCCAAAAATGAATTTAATTATCCTAGGTGTATATGACTTCTTTCAGACAAACACAATCAGAGTTATATTAAAAAATATCCTGTCTCTTCCAAGCTTTATAATGGTAGTGAATGACGCTCCTGATTTTGAAGTCCAAAAAAGTGCGTCCATCCATCATACAAGTAATCCATACAACTCCAGGGGGTTAATAAAGGCCTTCTGAAGCAAAATGATGGGTTTTTGTAAGAAAATTATCCATATTTAAAACTTTATAAACTAACTATAGTTAATAACTAACTTCTGGCTGATTTCCTACACAAGTCGACTTGCTGCAAAAGAGTAACCTTTAAACAAACCTGCAACGAACTCTTATATCAAAATCCTCTGACATTTTTTCTTTAAAAATTCTCATTTTAGACTTCTAATTTGTTAACCGCTCTTTTGTTTGCTCTATCATCTGCGCTTCTGAGTTCGTCAATACATCATGTGTCAGTTCAGAGGTTACTCTTTCGCCATAAGTTGAATTGCATAGGCCATATGCCGGGTTATTTTAGTTTATAAAGATTTAAGTATGGATATTTTTCTTACAAAGACACCCCAGGTGAATAGTGTAAAATAATTAACTAATAGATATCACCATACTTCTCCAGTTGATTGGTTACATTAATGATGCCATCACTTGCTATAGGAAATTTGATCATTTCTGAAGTCGTAATTATGAGCTTATCGCAAGTTTCGACATGAGAGGGCGTTCATATGCAATTTTTTTACCTAGGAAAATAGTATTTATGATAATTACGATAGTTTGTGAAGAAAGCATAAGAATTGAGTAAAAAATTGTAAAAGTTTTCTAAAATATTATGTTTAAATATACAAAATAGGCATTATCGAATTAAATATTCACTAATTCGCATACATTTCCAGAACAGAAATCTATAAACTGTATTAAGCCAGGTTAAAAATCTTGTTTCATTTTGTCGACTTATTAGAGTAAGAGGTTTTTACAGAACAGATGTCTCTTTTTATCACCCAATAAATCTGAAAATACTGAAAAAACAGCCAGAAAAATAAAAAATCACCTTGTTTTTAGGAATAAAATGCATAAAATCAGGTAAATGATATAGTAACAAACCCCTCTGTAAAAACCTTCAGAATATAGATAGTGTAAAGTTCGATGTAAGTGCTACCAAAGAAGAGTTTTTTGGTAGTCCACTAGTCTGAAAAACATGTTATGAAAAGCCAAATAGCCCAAAATTGAACGGTGCATGAAAAAAACATGTTTTTGGCTGTAGTGTCTTGCCTTAAAAAAACAAAACAAAGTGTGTTAAATAAAAAATAAAAAAAATCATGACAATAATCACAATTAATTATTTTAATGTATTGACAGCTCTAAAAAATTGTATTTGCAATTTTGGTTTTAAAGCAAAATCAACTTTTTTTTTTAAGAAAATCCCCTGAAACCTGCTGAAGTAACCCCTGGGGAATGTTTACCCCCGGTTGGGAATCCCTGATCTACATAATAATCTCTGTTGAGGATGTAGGAATATCAACAGCAAAAAGAGAGCAAATCCCTTTGGCTCTTGCACCCCCACTGGGCTCAGTCATCCAGAAAGCATGAGACACAAATGTTGAAGGGAGTTGTGGTAAACAATGAGTGGTGTATCTGCCCATAGCAGAACATCCCAGAAGGGACCTTTGTAAATCTGCTTCACTGTTATGCAACGGCATGACCAAATATAAAATTGTTAATGTTTAAGATTTTAGTGTCCAAGGATAAGAGAGGACAGGGAGAGACATCTTATGCATCTTCATAGAAAATGACTAGATCAGACTTAATTTAATTGTTCTGTACAGTTAGCATCTAACCAGAAGTAGAAATAGTAATATATTATTGTGCAAGTGCAAATAGGGTGCAGAAGGCAAGAGTCAGTACTGTGCAGATGAAAAGGGATATAAATAGAAAAGGTGCTTTGAACAGTGATGATAGTGTAAGAATGTGTATAGGTGATGTGAGTTCATTAAAATAGCAAAAAATAGTAAAAATGTTCAAGGACAGGATTGATATAGTAATAATAATGAGGTATTTTTATAATGTATGATACATGCACTGTACAAAATGCCTGTTAAATTACTGTTTTTTCCTGTAAAATATACTGTAATTCATAGTTTTTACCTGAAAAAATGGCAGCATACAGTAAAATTACATATAATGCAATGTTCTGCCATTCGCATTTTTTCATTGTTTGTGGTAAGGTTTTTAATCTAATTGTTCTATAAAAGTTTCAGCCATTTTTTACAGTGTGGAACATAATTATTGCAGTCACACACTTACACATCCAGTACCTTTTATAAGGCAAGAATATTGTATAGCAGCATATATGAAGGAAGCATACAGATGTATGTTTTTCAACTCTCAAATGACATGATATCCAGAAAAATGCAAGTTAAAATGAATCCATTGCTGGTTTGGTGTTGATGAAGGGGTAATTGAGCCATACATTTGGAATGTACATGTGAGGAAACACTGATGTAGATCACTAGTGCTGATGCTGTGATATTTCTGCCCTCTTGTGGCTGATTTTTAACCTGTACAGCAAAGCACAAGCTCATTGGATTATATAATTTTTGATTCCATGTCCATGTTACATTGGTTGACTGATTCACTGCTTACACATTTGTATCGCATAGTGCATTCATGCAGTGTACCTCACATTTTTAGAACAATAACAATAATATGCTGTATTAAGAGTCTTAAATTCAGCACAATTGCATTTATGTGATCAAAAATACAATACAGTAAAACAGAAAAATACAGTAAAAATAGAAATGTTGTGAAATATTATTACAATTTAAAATATTTAAAATGTAATTTCTTGCTGTGATGGCAAACTGAATCTCAGTGTCACATGATCCTTCAGAAATCATTCTAATATGCTGATTTGATGCTCAAGAAACATTTTTTTTTTTTTTTTTTCAGTGTGTTAAAGACAGTTATGCTTAATATTTTTTGAAAACTGGTACATTTTTTCAGGATTTTTTGATGACTAGAAAGTTTGAAAGAACAGCATTCATTTAAAATAGGAATCTTTTGTAACATTAAAATGTATTTACTGTGCATTTTTGCTAAAAAAAAGGTATTAATTTTTCAAAAAGAAAATTGTACTGACCGAAATTAAAAATTAATGAAAAAATAATTAAAAATTAATTTAAAAAAAAAAAATGAATCATTTAAATTATTATTGAATGCAATGTATTTTTATGACATCAACATGTTTGAAATTGAAAAAAACTGAAAAAATGTTTTTGAATATCTTACTGCATGTACCAGTATATGTCCTCTTTGGCTTACAGCCTATTTAAAAGTATTATATCTTCCACCTTGGAAAGGACAGACTCACTTTTTGGCATGTGGTAATAAAAATGCAAAGGTTTATCGCATTCAGGGGTCATGATATATATATGTATTATTTTTTTTACACAGACCTTTATAGGACACCTTTACTATATTAAGACTGGTGTGCGTGAGGCAGTTGGTTGGTTGAAGGGTTTGTTAAATCAGCTCTGCTCAGAGTACATATGGTCCCTCTCTAAATAGTGTTAAAGTAACACTGAAGCAGAGTTAAAGTTAATGAGATAATTAAGCAATTAATAAGGCTGTGACTTAAGTCACTTGTAGTTTTTGTGTTTTTTCTTATTTCTTCAGTGATTCTGCTTGTTAACAGCAGGTGTTCATCACTAATGCACAATCATCTTTTAATTTATTGCTTAATTATCTCATTAAATTTAACTCTGCTTCAGTTATTTTAATGCTATTTAGAGAGGGACCATATGTACTCTGAGCAGAGTTGATTTAACTCTGGGGATTTTGCTGTGTAGTGAAGGTGGAATACATTTCTCACCTCACTCAGGTTTCTACTGAAAACACATATAGTTCTTGCACAAAGACACACTTGCCTGCCCCAGGGGTGTAATTCAGAAACCGATCTTTCATGATGAAATACCCCCTATGTGTCATTACCATTATTCTCTCTCTCTCTCTCTTGCTCACTCTCTTCCCCTTTCTGCCCTTCTCACAAAAGCTAAAATAGTCTGCATTCCATCGCTTACATGTATATCTTACATACACATAGTTGACATGCACATACAGTATGAGTATCAGATAATACAGTTGTTGCAGTGTTTTTCAGAGCTCATGCTGCATATGTTTCTGTTTGTGTGTTTGCTACAGTGCTAATGCAGTGAACAGCAGAGACGGTCTGGACACAGAAACTGGAAGTGAGTCCGTTCTCCGGCACCGCCGAGAGCGGGAACGAGAAAGGACCAGACGGAGGAGAGATGACTGTGAGTGTAGCTACAAGATTATGCCTAAATACTGTAACTTTTATCATAGGCAGGGTTCCTACATTTACCATTCCAAAATTTCATACTTTTCCACACTCAAATTGATTTTTCAGACCATATTTAACATAAACGGTCCATTATTTTCAGATTTATAGCTGGTATATAGTACAGTCTTCTGTAAATATTTTATTTTCTCTGTTTTATTCATTGTCTTTCTCAAAGTGTGAAAACAAGCACTTACATGATGAGAAGAAACCTAAAACGTTTTATAACCTGCGTATATTCACCTCTGACATCAGTTTGATACTGTAATGGTGGTTTGATGTTGCACGATCACCAAACAGCAAAGTACGGTCTGATGTACATGATGGTTTGCTCCTTTATCTGTTGCTAGTTTGAGTGGTACACGCACATTCATTTAGTGAAGTTCAAAAAAGAGATTTGCTTATGGTAAAAACAAACAGTTTTCCATACTGAAAATGTGCGCCTGTCATCTTCAACAATCACTAAACTTTTGCCATGCTTGTATGATAAATGTATTTTTATATTTTAGAAAACTGAATAGGAGTGTGGAAACACAAATATTTTTCCATTCTTTGTTTTCTTTTTTCCATACTTATCCAGACCTGGATAATACTTTTCCATAGGAACCCTGCATAGGTGACCAAATCCCTGCTGTACATGCCACAAACATGCATTCTTACACAAAGTTGATATAATCATGGCTTGATCCTACCCTGAGCGTGACAAATCTTTTACGCCCTCTTATGTACGATATTTTCCTCAGTGGTGTGATAAATATATTTGTCTTTTCAAACTGAGGTCACCTCTTTTTGTGTATGTTTTTTTTTCATATGTATAGTGGTGTTTCCATCTTTGTCTTTTTGTGTATGCATTTGTTTGTTTTCATCTCATTTGTAAAGTCTTAATTTATCCATAATTACCTACCATGACAGACTGAAACGACTTCTTTAAATGTGTTCTCACATTAATATTATGGAAGAATACAAATAAAGCAATCTGTCATTTAAATGACATTTAACAGACACCCATTGTACACTTTGTTTCTCTTTTTTCTTTGTTCTGTATTTAATCTTCCATTGATTGTTTGCACAATACATAACTGCACAAATACAAACATTTTTGCCATTGTACATTGTTTGTTAAAATACTTATTTACAACAACATGCCTTAACAGAGCAGAATCACACACCCTTCCTGTCTATTCAACATAGTCCTCACCCTAACAAAACAAATGCTTTCTCGCACATGCACAAACACACCCAGACCTCTCACAATAATTTATCTGTGTGTGTGTGATGGTAGTGCAAGTCTCTCTGTTGGCCCATTAGTTCCTGCTGATCATTAATCAGTGTGGCTTAATTAGGTGGCCAGTCTGGAGACATTGTCAGTGGTGACAGTCTGAGTTCACAATTAATAGGACAAAAAAGAGAAACAAATATTAGGTTTACAAGAGGCACTCTTCCTCTGGGAATAGCCAGGCAGTAGCTAGGGATTCTGGGCCTCTGACTGAATTTTGTGCTTTGGCCATTTTCAGATTTTTCAACAAAATGCAAAGCAGGGATGCGGATTTATTTATATCCTTTTTTTTTTTCTTTCTTTCTTTTTTTTTTTAAATGCTAAACACACAACAAAGAATTTACACATATAACAAGACAACATAGGCTATTAAATAAAATAAAAAAATATTTTTTAGCTGTCCTAAATGTTTTAGATGTTTAACAGTTAATCAGGCGTAACATTTATTTATTTATTTATTTATTTATTTCCACGCATACAAGCTAACGTCACACTTAAGACAGTATCTTCAAATTTCTGTTTAGAGGCTTTTTTGTGTTTGTGAAAACGGTCCATTGTCTCGACGTGGGCAAATATTGCTTGTAAATTAGAATTGCACATAATGATCATTCTCATGCTCGAGCAGCGGATACAAAAATCGCTGTCCGCGCGCTGCTGCTGTTGATGAATGACACTGCTCGTCTGGCGAGAGGCGCGAGCAGAAGGGGCGGATAATAAATTCATATCGCGCGCTCCCGCGGGAGTTCTGGTGTCTGTGTAGTAGTTTATTTGTGGGCACCGGCGGAGAGAAGCTCTTCTGTCGTTAGCGCTTTCTGAGGTAAGGCGACTTCACTTTATATAGAAGTATTTTATTTAAAATAAACAAAGTTTGCGTTTTCATCCTTATATGTTTTGTTGTGCTGTAATAGTATTAATTTATCAGGAAGACATGCGTGTGTTTTGGGAAGAGTAAGTGAAAATGGTATGACTATCTACAGAATGCTAGAGTTGACAAAAATATAATAATAAAATAATTTTCTTAATATTTAAAAAATATTGAAACATCCTTAAAACATGAGTTCAAAAAAATTTAATTATTGGCTTGTTTTCGTATAGGCCTTTAAAAAAATAATAATAATAAATTAAGAATAAACTAAATTTTGTAAGAATGAAATTATTTGGGAATTTTAACTAGCATTTGAAGAATTAATTTTCAGTAGATTGTAATATGATATATCTTTATACATCACTCATGTGATATATTGTTGTATTATCCCTCTAAACATGTGATATATCTTTAGACTGGGTTTAAATAGGCTGCTTACACAAATAGTGGTGATGTATTGAGTACTTTGTTTCCATTTCGTTGCTGGAAGTCAAATATGGCTCTGTAATGGATTGCCTAGTTTGCTAGATGTAGATGTGCATATATATCGCCATCTTTTGTAGCTTGTTTTGCTCTGCATCTGTAGCCTGAATTAAAAAAAACAACATAAATTATATTTTAAAACACATTTTGTTCTCCATTACTCTGTCTTGTGCATTATCAATTTTACTTTCCCTCCACATCTCTTCTGTTCTTCTGCCTGTGTTTTGTTAATCAAACTTTCATCAAACTAATTTAGTAAAGACTGCAAGATAAATAAAGCACTAAAGACTGCCTTCAAATTCAAAAGACTGGCATATGAGTGAGCATATTGGGCAGTATGAGAGAGCGATATCAGCGTAGTGAAAGAAGCACTGGCAGCCCAACTCTCCTGGAGTGTTTCGGGTTCCACCAGAGACAATACACAAAGCCAGGCTCACTGAGATGTCACCGCCTCACCAGAGCCTTCCAGCCAATCAGATGCCACCCTGAGGCAGAGCCACGCCCACGGGAGTGTATGTTTTCCTCTTTTTTTAAGTTTGTCACTCAAGGTGCGATCAAGCCATGAATATATCCAAATATATGGTTCTCTTTGTTAGTGTTTTGTTGTTTCACAAGCTCATGATTGTTGTTCATAGTCCCACGTGTGAACGGTCACACAAAAGCCGAGCGGGTGGTGAGGGACACGGCCATGGGCTGTGACAGTGGCTCTATGATGAGCAGTGAGCTGGAGTCAAGCTCCTTCATTGACAGCGAGGAGGATGAAGATGCTAGCAGGTTTGGTTTGGATTGATTAAAAGCATAAACTTTGACATTTTGTTTTTGCTGTGTGCTAGCCTTCTAACTGACTTATTATTAAGTCTTGGCTCTAATTGTATATACAATAATCAAACTGTTCTTCTCTCCTATGTTCGTCTCTCTCAGGCTGAGCAGTTCCACAGAGCAAAGCTCTTCTTTTCAGTTAATGAAGAGACATAAGCGAAGGCGTCGGCGACACAAAGTGGCTAAAATTGACAGGGTTAGACGTGTTTGTGTGTGTGCACCTACTTAACCATATATTGGGGACAAATTTGTACCCAGAAAAGAGCTAAATCTCACAAAAATCCAGTTAAAAGTTTGGAAACATTACTATTTTTAGTGTGTAAAAGTCTCTTATGCTCATTAACGCTGCATTTATTTCATAATAAATACAGAAAAAACAATAATATTGTGAAATATTATTACAATTTAAAATTATGGTTTTCTATTTTAATGTACTTTAAAATATAATTTATTTCTGTGATGCAAAGCTGAAGTTTCAGCATCATTACTCCAGTCTTCAGTGTCACATGATCCTTCAGAAATCATTGTAATATGCTGATTTATTATCAATGTTGAAAACAGTTGTGCTGCTTAATATTATTTTATAACCTGTGATACTTTTTCAGGATTCTTTGATGAATAAAAAGTTAAAAAAAATATCAGCATTTATTTAAAATAGAAATCTTTTGTAACAATATACACTACCGTTCAAAAGTTTGGGGTCAGTAATTTTTTTTCTTTCTTTTTTTTTTTGAAAGAAATTAATACTTTTATTCAGCACGGATGTGTTAATTTGATAAAAAGTGATAGTAAAGATTTATATTGTTAGAAAAGTTTTATATTTTGAATAAATGCTGTTCTTTTTAACCTTTTATTCATCAATTTATTCATCAAAGGTTCCAAAAAAAAATAACAGTTTCCAACATTGATAATAAATCAGTATATTACAATGATTTCTGAAGGATCATGTGACACTGAAGACTGGAGTAATGATGCTGAAAATTCAGCTTTGATCACAGAAATAAATTATATTTTAAAGTATATTAAAATAGAAAACCATAATTTTAAATTGTAATAATATTTCACAATATTATTGTTTTTTCTGTATTTATTATGAAATAAATGCAGCCTTAATGAGCATAAGAGACTTCGTTCAAAAACATTAAAAATAGTAATGTTTCCAAACTTTTGACCAGTAGTGTATATCATTGTGTTTTTTTGTATGTGGCTTGGCTTTTTAGGGTCTCATGTATCTCCTTTGCTTTTGTATCCACAGTCATCTTCCTTCAGCAGTATCACCGATTCAACCATGAGCCTCAACATCATCACAGTTACCCTCAATATGGGTAAGATCAGCTTGCCTTGTACATGTACACATACAGTATGTCACAAATTCATCACTTCCGTGTTCTCTCTCATTTGCACAGAGAAGTATAACTTTCTCGGCATCAGTATAGTGGGCCAAAGTAACGATAGAGGAGATGGTGGCATCTACATCGGCTCTATTATGAAGGGAGGAGCGGTGGCAGCAGATGGGAGGATAGAGCCAGGCGACATGCTGCTGCAGGTAGACTGTAGTCTGGAATGGCACTTCTTGTGAAAAGAAGATTTTTTTGTAGAAGAATGTTTGTAACCGAACAGTTTTAGTTCCCATTGACTTCCATTGTATTTTTGACCATACATTGGAAGTCAGTGGGAACTAAAATTGTTTGGTTACCAACATTCTTCAAAACAGGCAAATGAAAATTTTCATTTTTGGGTGGACTATCCCTTGAAAAACACCTAATAGATCAGTTTTTCAGTTCCAAAAGCAGATTAGTGTAATGCAATGGATTGGTGTATTAAAGCGATTAAACACTGCAGGGACATAGGGCTTGTATTTACATTCGTTTTTAGGGATGAAATTTGGCCTCTGGCTCTGAGTTTAGAGATTGTCTCTCAATCCAGATACAGCCTTCCAATGCCTCCAGCAGCTGCTGATCCCTGTTGAGTGGCAGATTACAGTTATGGTTATGGATTAGACTGCATCTTTATATTGGTGTGGCACACTGATATTAGGAACATTACCTCAAGGTATATGAGTATTAGATCAGTTAAATGTCAATTTTTTTGCTGCTTTTATTTACAGGAATTTAGAAGGTCCCAGTTGACCTTGGTATGAGTTTCTTGCAGGGTGTAAATGAAAAATAGTGCCAAAGGGTCTGATTTTGCTCGGATGCTAGCAAGGGTTATATATACTCTGCCCTCCAAAAGTTTGGAAACACCCCTGGCAGAGTGTGGTTTTGGACGATATCAGCATAAATCTTTATCATTTTTTGGTGCAAATACATTAAAGTAACTTGACATTATCATTAAAGACCAGCAATAATAATTTTCATTTTGATTACATAATAATGGCAATATATACATGTCAAAGTCAGACATGCCCCTTTGCCAGCTGTGATGCCTGGTTACTGGTTTAAACTTGGCCCAGGTTTGTGAAAGATTTTTGGGTCAGCACACCTTAATAGCTTCAACAATTGATTGCCAATTAAGTTTAGAATACAATGAACCAATTAGAACCCAGTTTAGGTCAGATCGCTGCTAATGGTGGATATTTTGATGAATCCAAAATTGAAGCTTTTTCTATATATAAACTGTTTATGTAATAAAATATGTTTTCGTAGTTTGTGTTGTCCCTTATCAGTGCAAAATTATCACAAATTAAAAAGGATTCATGCCAATATTGTCCAAAACCCCACTTTTCTAGGGCGTTTCCAAACTTTTGGAGGGCAGTGTAGTTTAAAAAGTTTTTTTTTTTTCTCAACCAAACTGCCATTGTTGCCAAATAGATTACAATTTTTAGTTTAAAAGTAAAGGTAATGTAAGGCTCGGTTTCCACATTGGTTTCACGAAATGAACATAGGGAAGATTGATAACGCAGGACTTCTGTGAACATTTTAGTGTGATGAAATTGATTGAAATGTACAGTTTGGACTAATTCACAGAGATGAAATTTACTTTAATCAAGTGGTTCTCAACCTTTTTGACTCCAAGAACCCCCATAGTTCAACACAATATTCAAAAGGTCCCATAATTTTATATTTTTAAGAATGTTTTACTTACAATTTCTACTCAATAAAATATATAAGAGCTTGGAATAACTAGAAAAAATATATATAAAAATACCCATGGCCTTTTAAGATTTATTTTATAATTTTTATTATTATTATTATTTTATATATAGATTTGACTTTTCTAGGTATAGAAATCACACTTTTAAAATTACTTTAAAATAATGTATGATTAAAATTGATGATGACTAACGTTTTAGTCCCTTGTGTTCAGATTGACCCCAAACTTTTACAGAGCGATTGCATAAGGAAATATACATTTCTTATATGATAAACTATATATCATTTTTTTTATTTACTTCTCAACTATGCATTTATGCTGTGTTTTTGTGGATATTTTGTAGTTTTTTACCTATTTACTGCACAATTACTTAACCATGCCATAAATTGTCTTATGAAAAATGTATTTTTAATTAAAAAATCACTTTAATGATGAACTTAATTAAATCTAAATTGTATTTGGACATTGCTGTATGTGTTAGGGATAGAATACTACCATCTACAGGTTTGTGGAAAAACTTTAGGAATTATAGTTAAAGAAAGAAAGTGCAATGACCACATATATCCAATAGAGGTCAATAGGGACTTCATTTTTCTTGATGCTTCAACTTCTCACAACTTTATGATATATTTTGTGAACATGCTTGTTCCATGTTGCCTTTGTGCTCTAGTATTAGCCCTTCATTTATGTACCTTTAACGGTGATTTTTTTTTTTTTTTTTACACACCTTTAGAACAACCAAATCAAGCCCAGATTTTTTGTGCATGTTTAGATAGATTATTTAGGAAAAGTCACAGAGTCTCAGAGTCTCTCCCTGATTGAGAATCACTAGTTTAATGGCACCTATGCTGCTGAATTTTAAAAAGACACTGTTGCCCAGCCCTAATGCTAACATATGTGTATGCCACATTTTGACTTGTAGGTAAATGATGTGAACTTTGAAAACATGAGCAATGATGATGCTGTCAGGATCCTCAGAGAGATTGTCTCAAAGAATGGGTAAGAATAAACATGAGAAAGATGTCTGAATTGTAACACTGGGCATTAGGCTTAGATGTAAATGTGTTTTAACTAACCATTGTACTTGTCTTCTGTAGTCCCTATCAGTCTCACTGTTGCTAAATGCTGGGACCCTTCCCCTCGCAGTTACTTCACAATACCCAGAGGTCAGTACACACAAACTCTGTCTACTTTTCTTTCAGATAAACATAAGCTAGATATGGAAAAACTTGTCCATCTGACTTATCTGACCTGTTTCTCTCTCCCCCCCCAAAGCTGAGCCAGTTAGACCCATTGACCCGGCTGCATGGATTTCACACACTACTGCACTTACAGGGTCTTACCCACAAAACGGTACAGTCTTTTCTCTCTGACAGATCATAACATTTCTTTTTTGTTGATAATCCTAATCATCCTGTTGTCCTCCACAGAGTTTGACGATCTCCCTCTTACGGTGGGAAAAACAGACATGGCCACCATCGTAAAGGTGATGCAGCTCCCAGACTCAGGACTAGAAATAAGGGACAGAATGTGGCTGAAGATTACTATAGCTAATGCTGTAATAGGTAAGATGTCTTTTTGCGTTCATCACCTGTGAAAAGATCTCACTCAAGTTATGACTGTTGAAAAATGTGTAAAGCAGTGTTATTTTAGTATTGAGATACTAATATATTTTTTAGTAATATTTGGAATTAGATTTTTTTTAATATTTTCTGTTTTCATTTGAATTTTTTAAAGTTTTAGTAATTTTGCTGTGTGTTTGCCATTTTTAATACATTTTAATTTGTCTATAATTTTTTTTATTAATTTGTATTTCAGTTTTAGTCACTGTGGCACGTCGAGTCACATCACAGTCACACTTTATTAACTACTATATACTTGCATCAAAAAAATAATTGTTAATTACAATGTGTACTTATTGTGTTCATGTTGTATTGCAAACACTGATATTGAGGTAGGACACAGGTTACAGGTTTGGTGGTATGGGTAGGTTTGTCGGTGGGTTAAGGGGTAATGGAGCGTTTAGCAGTGTAGGCTCCTTGATTATGATTTCACTTTTTTAACTTTACTTAGTGTTTAATGGAGCTGTTTGAGCATAAACAATGTCTGCAAAGTTACGACACTCAAAGTTCAATGCAAAGGGAGATATGCTTTCCGGGTTGGTGACATCACAAACCCCAAAATTTACATAAACCCCGCCCCCGGGAACACGCAACAAAGGGGGTGAGGCCATGTTGGGCTGCTTTAGAGAAGAGGAAGAGATGTTGTTGAAGTAGAGTGCTGTTACCATGCCGTCATTTTTTACGCCGGACTGCTTCACAAACGAGGATCAATTCAACACTGGATTTGCACAAAAGATTAGCATGACGGCACATGATAGTCGATGAGTTGAATCAACTCCACAGCAACTACATAAATTTATCCACTAATCATTCAGAAACGTCTAAAAGTTGTAACTTTTTCCTGAGTCTCTCCATCAGTGTCGACTCCGGTTTGAACAATGTAAGGCTGAACACCGTTACTGACAATCCTCATTTTGGCTGCGTGAGATTCTCCAGCTTTGTTGTTGTTGAGCAACCAAAGCATGTGCTGTTAAAGCTCCGCCCTCTTCTGGAAAGGGGGCCGGGAGCAGCAGCTCATTTGCATTTAAAGGGACACACACACAAAAAACGGTGTGTTTTTGCTCACACCCAAATAGGGGCAAATTTGACAAGCTGTAATAAATTATCTGTGGTGTATTTTGAGCTGAAACTTCATACACGCATACACCAGAGACTTATATTACATCTTGTGAAAGGGGCATTATAGGTCCCCTTTAAATATAATTACAATGTAAAAACATGTATGTACACAATAAGTGCATTGTATCAAATAATTAATTTAAATTTTAGTACATAGTAGTTAAAGACACTTAATATAATGTTACCTGTTAAACTAAATGAAAATGAAAACTTTTTTATATTTTATTTCAGGTTTTTTTTATTTAAAGTAACAAAAATGCATTTTTTTATGGTTTTAGTTTTGGTTGACTATAATAACCTTGGTGTATAGGTGTTTATCTGTCTGGATCTCGCATGTTACAGGAGGTGATGTAGTAGACTGGCTGTACTCACGGGTCGAAGGATTCAAAGACCGGCGGGATGCCAGGAAATACGCCAGCAGCCTGCTGAAACACGGCTATCTGAGACACACGGTCAACAAGATCACCTTCTCTGAACAGTGTTACTACACATTTGGAGATCTCTGTCAAAGTACAACACATCTCTACATTTCCTTTCTGCTTTTTATTTATCCTCACAAACAAAATGTTTCCAGCTCTTTATAATTTCCGTCTTTCTTCTTAGATATGGCTACACTAAACTTGAATGAAGGATCGAGTGGTGCTGGTTCAGAGCAGGACACATTGGCCCCTCTCCCCCCTCCGTCTACTAACCCGTGGCCCATGGGCGGCCAGCCCTTCCCCTATCCACCCTTCTCCACAGCGCCCTCTGGTTTCCCCCCAGGATATTCCGACCCCTGCCACAGTTTCCACAGTGGCAGCGCAGGAAGTCATCACAGTGAGGGTAAGTAGGGAAAGGTCATCCTTGACTTCAGGTTACTGGATCACAGTTAGAGCATCCAAAATAAATCTCAGCCTAGTACAATACTGAAATAATAAGATCTTATAGTTCAGCTCATACATAAATATTTATTTTAAGGTTGTTGTAAATGTATGAAATATCTGATCCTGCATTATGCGTTTGCTTACACTCGATCTAGCTGTTTTTGAATGCAAGAATTATGAAAATATGAAGCTTTACACATCCCTAATATGAATTTCATGCATGACTTATATTATTTATATACTGCTATCCCTGCACACAAGTTATTTTATGAAATTATTGTCTTCAAATATGGTCGGCCCGTTCTAGCTGTAGTGTTTTGTGGGGTCCCTAGTTTAAAACCTTTCAAGCATCTCTCAGATTATTTTCTTCTTCATTTCTGGTCACATTTTAAAAATTGTTTTCTATCAGCTGACATCAGCTCATCATGATTTCACCTTGCATTCATCTCATTCTCTAGTGCTTTTTGCCTTCAACACTGATGCAGTGCACAAACACGTCTTTCTCAATCCACTGCTTCACATTAACCTTCACCTGTTGCTCATTTCACACATGCCATGCTCTGGCGCAGTGAAGATGTCAGGAAGGAAACTCAGCAGCCTGTTGTGTGTGTTTGAGTTGCCTGTAGAGAGCAGTTAAAGAGTGATCTGCCATCTCTTGAGTGAAGTTTTCGGATGTGTTGTGTGGTTCGAAGCATATGGATAGGCCCATGAAAGCAGTCAAACAAAGTAAAACTAGGGCAGATATGGAGAGACAATTAAAATATTTGGTAACACTTTACAATAAGGTTCATTAGTTAAACATTAGTTAATGTATTAAAGGGTTAGTTCACCCAAAAATGAAAATTCTGTCATTTATTACTCACCCTCATGCCGTTCCACACCCGTAATACCTTCATTAATCTTCAGAACGCAAATTAAGATATTTTTGTTGAAATCCGATGGCTCAGTGAGGCCTGCATAGCCAGCAATGACATTTCCTCTCTCAAGATCCATTAATGTACTAAAAACATATTTAAATCAGTTCATGTGAGTACAATGGTTCAATATTAATATTATAAAGCAACGAGAATATTTTTGGTGCGCCAAAAAACCAAAATAACGACTTATTTAGTGATGGCCGATTTCAAAACACTGCTTCAGGAAGCTTCGGAGCGTTATGAATCAGCGTGTCGAATCCGCAGTTCGGAGCGCCAAAGTCACGTGATTTCAGCAGTTTGGCAGTTTGACATGCGATCCGAATCATGATTCGACATGTTGATTCATAACGCTCCGAATCTTCCTTGTTTTTTTTGGCGCACCAAAAATATTCTCATCGCTTTATAATATTAATATTGAACCACTGTACTCACATGAACTGATTTAAATATGTTTTTAGTACCTTTATGGATCTTGAGAGAGGAAATGTCATTGCTCCCTATGTAGGCCTCACGGAGCCATCGGATTTAAACAAAAATATCTTAATTTGTGTTCCGAAGATCAACGAAGGTCTTAGGTGATGATACACGTGGCAACTTTTTGAGCAATGTTGCTGGGCAATGTTGCCGTCAACGGGCAACCTGATGAGACACAGGGCAACTAATTAGGCCAACGGACAGTTAGCAGCAACTAATCAGAGAGGAGCGAATCTATTGCCAACCCAATAAATACTTTATTATAAACACTTGTTAGGCACTTTATTTCAACTTTTCAAATATTTTCTTCATTTTAATTAAAAATAAGTGCTTTTCCGATCTGATTTGTGATAGGAAAAGGGAGAAGAGCGACAAAGGGCGGATTCGAACCCGCGTCAATCGCGTCAAAAGCTACATTCATATGCCATACACCCTACAGCCTACGCAACTACAGACGTTTAACAGGTCTTTTTAGTATTTAACTGAAAACATTCGATGGTTTAATTACAGCTTACATGCATTACATTGGACAGTTGTTGGTATTTTAAGCATTATATGAGGTAAATTTCCTGTTTTGGGTTGACGCATGACAACTTGCTAGCGTAAAAAGATATAAGTTCATGCTCCTTTTCTCCCTCCACTGCCACTGAGAGGCCGCCATCTTGTTTGAATTTTTTCTGAAATCTCCGAAACGATCACGTGATCGGCTGCTAACATTCTGATTGGAGGATCTCAAAAAATTGCCCACGACCGATCTAACGTATCCAGATATAAATTTGTTGCTCATTCACAGTGCCCAAGCAATGTTGCTCAAAAAGTTGCCCCGTGTATCATCACCTTTACGGGTGTAAAACGGCAAGAGGGTGAGTAATTAATGACAGAATTTTCATTTTTGGGTGAACTAACCCTTTAACTAACATGAACTAAGCATGAGCAATACATTTGTTACTGTATTTACTAATCTTCGTACCCTTCAAAAGTTTGGGGTCAATAAAATTGTTTAAATCTTATGCTCGCCAAGGCTGCATTTATTTGATAAAAATTAAAAACTGTAATAATGTAACATTGTTACAATTTAAAGAAACTGTACTAAAATGTATTTATTCCTGTGAAGTCTAAGCTGAATTTTCAACAGCCATTATTCCAGTCTTCAGTGTCACATGATCCTTCAGAAAATAGGGATGGGCACATTGATACTGCAGTATCAATATATCGTTACTCAATAGCTATTTATTTGGTATCGATTCCTTTAAAAAATATCAATATTAAAATTAAATGTGGGTTTCTGCATCACTTTCAGATGTGTTCAGTACTTTTTTTAATGTTTGTGCTAAAACACCCCTGACATATTTAGCTGGCCTGTGTCACATGACAGTAATACAAAATTATATTTACTTCTATTGGTACCCACATTTTTATTTATTTGTGCTCATATTTGCTTTTGTGATAATTTGTTAGTAATGGCCAGTATGTGTCATGTAGATGTGATTTGCCCTTTTTTTTTCTTCTAAAAATGAATTATTATTATTTTTTAAATCACACTTATTTAAGAAATAATCAGTAATAATTTTGTTACAATCAAAAAATTGTTGATATCGTATCGAATGCAAAAATGTATATTTTATTCTAAAATTTATTCTAAAATGTATTTATTTATTCTAAAATGCTGATTGGGTGCTTAACATTTCTTATTGTTATCAATGTTGATAAAAGTGCTGATAAATATTTTTGTGAAATCCATGATATATTTTTTGATGAATTAGAAAGTTCAAACAAAAAGCATTTGTTTGAAATATAAATCTTTTGTAATATTCTAAATCTCTTTACTGTCACTTTTGATCAATTTAATGCATCCTTGCTGAATAACAGTCTCAAAATCTTACTGACCCCAAACCTTTGAACGGCAGTGTCTGTTTAAAAACAGATATGACATACAATGTCAAAAGTATACTCGATGCACTGACTCAGTTCAGTATAAAATATCTATATATTAAACAGTTACACTGATTATATTGTTCAAACAATGATATTGACATGAAATAAAGAAAATCAATGGCTGCTCTAAATTCAGTTTTGACCTTTATTACCGACTGATTACTTAAATAACTATTTGCTTTTAATTGAGTCAATAAATGAGAAGGCTAATTTCTTAAATATTTGCATTAATATGCAACTTTAATAGTTAAATAAAGCAGTATGTTCAAGAGCATACAAATTTTTACTGTGGTATCAAAATTGGTATCTAGTATCGTGAAATTTCAGTGCAACTGGTATCCACTATCGAATTTTGGTATCCTGACGACTCTAGATATCACGATACGAACATATCATCACAACATGTAAATAAATATCTTATATGAGAGCATATAAGATTTTATTTTTACTGAGCAGATTCCAGGTGAAATTCCAGTAGTCCACTCAGGCTGTGAGGATGAATTGTACTTGATAGAGCTTCTGGTAATAAGACAGACAGACGGCTTAACTGTGTTGTTTCCTGTTCGTTTCTGCTGGGCAATGGCAGACTGATGGAGGAGGTAATCCCAACCCTGGGGTGTCCGGTAAGGCAGCCTCCTTCCCTCCCTTTCTCTCTCTCTCTTTCTCTCTCTCTTACGGTCATGTCTCCCTCCATGACGGGGGTATTTCTGTTGTTGGATTTGTCCTGCTGCCTCGCCTCTCGTCTCTGTATTTCTCAGCATGTCATGTGTTGTGGATAAAGTGGCCACACAAACGAACTGCATACACAATAGTTTGGGAATAAACATGACAAAATCAATGTAGATCCCATATGTGTATGTACAAAGCTTTGCCATGCCTGTTATGTGAGAGTGAAATAATGTGGCTTTTGTTTGAAGTTTGACAGTGTTTTAAATTCAGGTTGCAGCACCTCATGAACTCATTTACATTGTCATTTGACTCCAGTGTCATGTCATCCAGTTTTAATTGCACATCTGATAGATGCATTTCATCAGCTCTTTAATTGGCATCATTTTTCATCACATTTTATTCATTCTCTTTGAAACATGGAATGTAGTATGAAGGAACGAAGAGCAAGAAATGCAGAACATTTGTCACTATATGTTAGTGAGGGATGGAGTGTTTCTCTCAAAAGCAGTTTCATTAACTGCGAACTTATGAGCTGTTACTTTAATTGCTGAAGGATCTGACTAGATCAGTGCTTCTAAACTGGTTTTCCTGAAAGATCTAGATATTATGTTTGTCTTCACAGTACCAAAATTGTTCAAGTCAAACATTACCATTTATTAATATTAACAATAAAGCTAGGGTAGGCTCCTCCAAAACACATGAACGCGCACAGCCAGAGCAGAGTCTGCAAAGTGTCACGAGAGATGGCGTTAAATTAGCTCATGTCTCAAAGCACATAACATTACAATAATAATCAACATAAACAACTTACAGAACACTGACTTGTACCACCTGACTGCTGCAGATTCATTTCGGTAGTGTTGCCATTGAAACTCATAAATCCGAGTCTGAGGACGTGAACAGCTTCAAGTAGAATGTCACGGGTGGCCATCTCTTAATTACGGTAGTTATGGTGTGAAAGCAGCATAAGCTTGTTGTTTCGGTTCAGGAGGAACTGTAAAAGGCGGCTGCTGTTTGTTTACGACGCTCGGTGTCTGTCTACAACTCTGCATAGCCTTACAGAATGCAGGCAGGTAGGACATCCTATTATTTCATTCGGACCAACGTATTCGGATTTGGACGAACATTTTTTGGTCCTGAGACTTCCGCAGAAGATACAGTATCTCACAGAAGTGAATACACCCCTCACATTTTTGTAAATATTATTATATCTTTTCATGTGACAACACTGAAGAAATGACACTTTGCTACAATGTAAAGTAGTGAGTGTACAGCTTGTATAACAGTGTAAATTTGCTGTCCCCTCAAAATAACTCAACACACAGCAATTAATGTCTAAACCGCTGGCCACAAAAGTGAGTACACCCCTAAGTGAAAATGTCCAAATTGGGCTCAAAGTGTCAATATTTTGTGTGGCCACCATTATTTTCCAGCACTGCCTTAACCCTCTTGGGCATGGAGTTCACCAGAGCGTCACAGGTTGCCACTGGAGTCCTCTTCCACTCCTCCATGGTGGATGTTAGAGACCTTGCGCTCCTCCACCTTCCGTTTGAGGATGCCCCACAGATGCTCAATAGGGTTTAGGTACCCTCAGCTTCTTTAGCAAGGCAGTGGTCATCTTGGTGTGTTTGGGGTCGTTATCACGTTGGAATACTGCCCTGCGGCCCAGTCTCCAAAGGGAGGGGATCATGCTCTGCTCATTCATGGTTCCCTCAATGAACTGTAGCTCCCCAGTGCCGGCAGCACTCATGCAGCCCCAGACCATGACACTCCCACCACCATGCTTGACTGTAGGCAAGACACACTTGTCTTTGTACTCCTCACCTGGTTGCTGCCACACACGCTTGACACCATCTGAACCAAATAAGTTTATCTTGGTCTCATCAGACCACAGGACATGGTTCCAGTAATCCATGTCCTTAGTCTGCTTGTCTTCAGCAAACTGTTTGCGGGCTTTCTTGTGCATCATCTTTAGAAGAGGCTTCCTTCTGGGACGACAGCCATGCAGACCAATTTGTTGCAGTGTGCGGCGTATGGTCTGAGCACTGACAGGCTGACCCCCACCCCTTCAACCCCTTCAGCACTCATACGTCTATTTCCCAAACACAACCTCTGGATACGACGCTGAGCACGTGCACTCAACTTCTTTGGTCGACCATGGCGAGGCCTGTTCTGAGTGGAACCTGTCCTGTTAAACCGCTGTATGGTCTTGGCCACCGTGCTGCAGCTCAGTTTCAGGGTCTTGGCGATCTTCTTATAGCCTACGCCATCTTTATGTAGAGCAGCAATTCTCTTTTTCAGATCCTTAGAGAGTTCTTTGCCATGAGGTGCCATGTTGAACTTCCAGTGACCAGTATGAGAGAGTGAGAGCGATAACACCAAATTTAACACACCTGCTCCCCATTCACACCTGAGACCTTGTAACACTAATGAGTCACATGACACCGGGGAGAGAAAATGGCTAATTGGGCCCAATTTGGACATTTTCACTTTGGGGTGTACTCACTTTTGTGGCCAGCGGTTTAGACATTAATGTCTGTGTGTTGAGTTATTTTGAGGGGACAGCAAATTTACACTGTTATACAAGCTGTACACTCACTACTTTACATTGTATCAAAGTGTCATTTCTTCAGTGTTGTCACATGAAAAGATATAATAAAATATTTACAAAAATGTGAGGGGTGTACTCACTTCTGTGAGATACTGTATATGTACATTTTTAAATATTATAGCAAGTGAAATTGTCTAGTTTGCATTTTATTTAATTTTGCAGTGTTGTTTATGGTTTTCGGGGATGAAGGCACATCACAAACTTTCCTTGTTTTTATCTGCATAATTTGGTTAGCTTCTAAACCGAAATAGTTTCATTGGACACAACCTTTAAAATGCACAAAAAATATGTGGTAGCCATTTGGTCATTCTTTTTAAAAATTATTTACAATACTGTTTAAAGGTTTGGGGTCAGTAGATTTTTTATTTTTTAAGAAATGAATACCTTTATTCAGCAAAGATTCATGAAATTGTGCAAAAGTGACAGTAAAGACATTTCAAATATTACAAAAGATTTCTATTTCAAATAAATGCTTAAAAAGAATACTGAAAAATATATCACCGTTTCCACGAAAATATTAAGCAGCAAAGCTGTTTTCAACATTGATAATAATAATAATAAGAAGAAATGTTTGAGCACCAAATCAGAATATTAGAATGATATCTGAATGGTCATGTGACAGTAATTCAGCTTTGCCATCACAGGAATAAATTACATTTTAAAATAGAAAACAGTTTTAAATTGTAATTATATTTTAAAATATTGCCTTTTTTTATTACATTTTTCATTTAATAAATGCACCCTTAAATGAACATGAGACTTCTTTCAAAAACATTAAAAAATTTCACTGACCCCAAACCTTTGAAAGTTACTTTAGTAACTTGTATATTATTATTTGCACTCAGTATTTGTTTTCCCTGCTGTCCACAACCAGACATACCTGAAGCAATTTTATTTTTGGTCACTGCATAGAAGTTTGCTTTGAAAACTATTGTTTTACCTTCTGTGAAAAGCATGTGAAGATTAAAAAATAAAATATATTAGGTTGATTTATTCCTTTCCTTTTTTCTCCATACAGCCATGTCAACATATGTTTATTTTCCAGGAAGTCGAAGCAGTAGTTCTAACCCTAGCGTTGGGAGGAGCCAGCAGCCCAAACCGAGGGACAAGGACCGCAAAGCAGCAGGCAGCGGCGGCAGCGAATCGGATTCAGGCAACAGAGCAGGTGGGAGGCGGGTTGAGCGTTCAGCCAGCCAGTTGAGCCACCGCAGCCATACGCTCTCATCCCGCAGCCACACTCATTCCCGCGTCCCCTCCCAGCACAGCCGCACGTCCTTCGCCTACAGCCACGCTCCCTTTTCCAAGTACGCCCACACCTCTTGTGCACTCAGCGAACGGAGCCACGCCTCCTCTTACGGACCCCCAGGCCTGCCTCCTCCCTACAGCCTGGCCAGATTGACCCCTAAGGGGGCTATCAGCAGCGGGCCCCCTGGGGCCCCACCAGTGAGGGAACTAGGGGCCATACCACCTGAACTCACCGCTAGTCGCCAGTCCTTCCAGCATGCCATGGGCAACCCTTGTGAGTTTTTTGTGGATATAATGTAATCGGATGAACAAATAATAAATAGCAGCAACACTGAAATTCATTCTTCAATCTCACAAGATGAGTGCCATTAATACATGCTCAACTTTCACCAACAGCAACTGTGGCAGTACTGTAGTCACAGGTTTCTGTGGAAGATTGAGGATCATTTGTTAAGATAATCATGTGTTGATTAATTAATTAATTAATTTCTCAATAAAATATAAAAAAGTATTTAATTTCTTAAAAAAAAAAAAAACCTCAATGAGTCCAAACTTTTGAAAGTATCTGAAAATATGGCAACAAAACTAAGCACCCAATTTTTCTGTTACCATTAACAAAATAAATCAAGGTCAAACAAGGTTTATGTTACACATTAGGCTCAGCACAGCTTCTCAGAGCAGTATTAATCATTTTAGCAATAAAATACCACACCAGCAGCTACATTTTTAATCCTAGATTAGCAAAAGGTAAAGACAATCAGACAATGCCCTCTGCTGGTCAGGAGCTGTTAGTCCTTTCCAAAGCTATCCATGAAGAGACTAGGCTACTGATCACCTTTAAGATCCAGCAACAGTCAAAAATATTTTCATGTTGTGTTTGTTCATTTTAAAATGTTATTTAAATCAATCTTTATATTGTAGTTTAATTTTTTGGTGCACATGATTAATGCTTAAAACTCAATGCTCTAAAGCGCTACAAGCTGTCTGGGAGGGTGGCAGATCTGGGAGGAATTAATCATTTCGACACGTTTCCAATTATTACCAGGTTGGAAACATGGTAGCATGTCACTGTTATGGCTCTCTTGGCTATGAAACACTAGCTAGAAAAATGTATTTTCAGGAAATAAAAAGACATCAGGGTAAATTTAAGAAGCAGCACTTATAGTGTGGTTGCACAGAACAAATTAGCGCTTGCTGAATGTCTGAAATTAGTTGTATTTTCTTACATAAGTTGTTCTTAAATATTGTCTGGAAGTCCTACAGAAGTTTTTTTTTTTGCCCCTGGAATAATGTCAGTTGTATGATGTGATATCTGGTGCTGGTAACCTGTTAATCAAAGTGTCTCAAAGAGAAAATGTTTGCTCAAAAAGCTTGTTTAAAGTAACTGAAGGTGACTAGTTAGCACATGGACTGTGTACTACTGTATGTGTAGTATTTAACCATTTGAGGATTGTTGCTCAAGATCAAGACTGTCGAATTGGCGCCTGATCTGCCCCTTTTGTGAATCTGCATCTTTAGATGTGTTGTCTATTTTTGTCCCTTAGGAAGACTGGGCGAAAACTGCTGTATATAGTTCATTTTTATTGTATATATGAAAATAGATAATTGTATAAAGTATATGTACAGAGCTTCTGGTCATGCCTTTTTGTAGTTATGTAAGATATAAATTGTGTGTTTGTGATTTTAAAGCAGTTTTCTAAATCTCATTTGGTTTGTGTTGTATTTGTCCGACCATCTGTAAGTGAAACTGTCTGAAATAAATAATTCATCTAAACTTCTGGCTCATTTTCATTTGCCAGGCAGTGAAGTAGACTGTTAGCATTACAATTTCAGATTTTCTTAATCCTATTCTGATTTTTGAAGGAAGTCTCTTGTGGTCACCCAGGCAGCAAAAATAGAGCGAAAACTGTGATATTGTGAAATATTATAATTTTTAATAACTGTTTTCTATTTCAATATATTTAAAAATGTAGTTTATTCCTGTGAATTTCTTTGCAATGTTGAAAACTGCTGTGCTGCTTATTTTTGTGGAAACCGATACATTTATTTTAAGGGTTCTTTGATGAATAGAACAGAATTTGTATGAAATAGAAATAATTTGTAACATGTTTTTATTTTCACTTTTGATTAATGCATCCTTGCTGATTAAAAGTATCTGTCAAAAAAAAAAAAAAAACGGTAGGTATACTGTGATAAAAAAAAAGAAGACAAAATTGGTTTGGCTTTTTATTAGTATAACATTCTTGAATGAAACGATTTTACAACAGACGCTACAGAATTTGTGAACTGCAATCATGGAAGACAACATGAGCTTATACTAGACAATAAGCATGAAGACGTACACAATACATTTTTAATGGGCAGGTGAATTTAATGACACCTATTATCCTTTTTTTATCTTGTGCAAAATAAGGTTTTGAGCTGGTGTACTTCATGTTAAGAAAAACTTTACTCATAAACTAACTTTGAATTAGCATCTGACTTGCCTAACACAAGGCTTAATGTAATAAAACCACTTATTACTGAAATGAATTCTGCTGGTCTCAGGACTGGGACAATATGGTAGACCCCTAAAGTGTTTTGCGGTATATATTATGATTTGCTCAAACACTCTAAAATATTCATTCAAAGCATGTTCATAATAAGATGTCTTTGAAATTATATTTTGAGTGATTTACTCACACTATAAACTGTGAACATACAAAAAAAAAAAAAACTGTCAAAAACTCCACATCTCTGTAACAACTGCAATTCATCCAAATGCACTTAATATCTCCACATAGACAGTTTAAATCCCCAAAATTGGGAAATAAAATTGTGCGTGTTTAATGAAGGAATAAGATCTGGGTATGGCAGTCTAATTAAGCTGTACTTCGTCAGCTGAGAATGATTCAGTGCTGGGTCCATTTGATGCTCTTAAGGTCAATGCCCTCCTGGACCATTTCCCATAATGGACTAATAGACAAAAAACAAAACAAAAAAAACAGGTTACAACATTCCAAAGATCCAGTTCACAGGGGTTTTAACTAATAACCTTTCATTACTTTTCCAGTTGTTTGTGATTACATGATGAGGATTTGTTAATTTTAAACATTCGCATGTTTTCCATGATGTGGGATGCCAGGTCAGATGCAAAACTGATTAAAATCAAGCATGAATAGCTCACCTCATCTCCCTCAACCGCTTGACATGCTGAATGCACTTCTCCGCTGTGTAGTCCACTTCCTCCTCTGTGGTAAATCTGCCAATTCCAAATCTGAGAAAAACAATGGTCACATGCATCATCAGATCCCCTTATTACAGTATGTGTGTGCTCATGGTTCAAGCAGGAACCATGTTGCACTGAGTACTGAGCACTAAGACTTAGATAAAGGAACACAAAACCACAATAAACATTTCGACTGATATTATGTAAAAACTACAAACCGAATAGAAGAGTGCGCCAAGTCCTCATCTGTCCCTATTGCTCTGAGAACATACGAGGGCTCCAGGGAAGCAGACGTGCAGGCGCTGCAACAAGAACACACTCAACTCACTGCAAGAGTTTTATTCATTTATTTATCATTTTATCAACATATCAGCATCAAAGGCTATATTCATGGCAAACTAAACATTTAAAATGATCATAACAATAATATTTCAAATAATTATATACAATATTATCTCTACAAACAAGACCAAAATCAATCTATATAAAATCTGACATTTGATAAAAATTCTATTTTCCCAGGAGAAACCTTAAAAAAAAAAAAAAAAAAAAATTACTTAAAGGGTTAGTTCACCCAAAAATGAAAATAATGTCATTAATTACTCACCCTCATGCCGTTCCACACCCGTAAGACCTTCGTTAATCTTCGGAACACAAATTAAGAAATTTTTGTTTAAATCCGATGGCTCAGTGAGGCCTGCATAGGGAGCAATGACATTTCCTCTCTCAAGATCCATTAATGTACTAAAAACATATTTAAATCAGTTCATGTGAGTACAGTGGTTCAATATTAATATTATAAAGCGACAAGAATATTTTTGGTGCGGCAAAAAAACAATATAACGACTTATATAGTGATGGCCGATTTCAAAACACTGCTTCATGAAGCTTCGGAGCGTTATGAATCAGCGTGTCGAATCCGCAGTTCGGAGCGCCAAAGTCACGTGATTTCAGCAGTTTGGCGGTTTGACTCGCGATCCGAATCATGATTCGACACGCTGATTCATAACGCTCCAAATCTTCATGAAGCAGTGTTTTGAAATCGGCCATCACATTTTTTTGGTGCACCAAAAATATTCTCGTTGCTTTATAATATTAATATTGAACCACTGTACTCACATGAACTGATTTAAATATGTTTTTAGTACATTAATGGATCTTGAGAGAGGAAATGTCATTGCTGGCTATGCAGGCCTCACTGAGCCATCGGATTTCAACAAAAATATCTCAATTTGCGTTCTGAAGATTAACAAAGGTCTTACTGGTGTGGAACGGCATGAGGGTGAGTAATAAATGACATTATTTTCATTTTTGGGTGAACTAACCCTTTAATATACTTTCTGAATAAAAACATTTAATGTCAGACAGTATTATTTTTTTTACTATTATAGTTTTATTAATATTTTGAATTAGCTTTTAATTGTATATTGTCAGTTTTCATTTTAATTTTTAGTAATTTTGCAATGCGCTTTTCTATTTTATTCTAAACATTATTGTTCAGGTTTAATTTATTTTTTATTTCAGTTTTACTTTCAGTTTTAGTTATATATTTATTTCCAGTTAGTAATTTTAGCGCTTCAACTTTAAATGAAAATTTTAAATGTTGCCTTGGCAACTATATTAAAATAAATTAAAAAATAAAATGTTGGTTTTTCATCTAATATTTATATTTTATTATTTCAGTCTTATTTCAATAAACAAAAATATTTCTAATAGTTTTAGTCGAAGGATAACTGCTGAATTTCAACCAGCTCTGTACGTGGGTAGTATATGTAAATGAACAATGTGTCCTCTTTTCTCCATGTCACCTGCATATTTATAAACCCTGGTTAGACATTTTAAACTACTAACCTTCCAGATGAAAGTGCAACATCTTTTAACGCCATCAACAGACTCTCCCCCTCAACGTAGGCAAATGATAAATTAATGCATCCTGAAGGAGGAAAGTGTTTGAGATTATAAACCCAAGTCAACTTTGATCCTTACTAAGAAAAACTGACAATTGGAAAGTCGAGTCTCACCTGAGTACCTCTGATCTGGGTCTCCATTCATCACAACATCAGGAATCTCAGACATGATCTTCCGCACGAGGCGATTAGCAAGCAATGTCACATGCTTGTGATCGTACTGAAAATAAACAGAAAACGAAACCTGCATGTTAGCAAATTTAGACTAGCAGTAGCAAAGCATTTTAAATGAGCACTTTTTACAACTCTACCTCTAACTCTTGCTGGGCAACCTCACAGGCAGCTCCGAGGCCTACGACTAGAGGTGTGGGGACGGTCCCTGAACGAAGCCCCCTTTCCTGACCTCCTCCGTTCTGCAAAGGCTCAATACGAATTCTGGGTCTTCTCCTCACGTACAACGCCCCAACTCCTAATAAACACTAACACTTATTAATATATTTTGAATAATGCAACCGTTGTGCGTTGAAATGTAGAATGTGCTACCTTTGGGTCCATAGATCTTATGGCCGCTGATGGACATCAGGTCCACTTTCCAGTCAGTGACATTAACAGGGATCTTTCCAACAGCCTGAGCGGCATCAGTGTGGAAGAACACATTTTTGGACCTACACAGATGACCTGAAATCAAAAACATCATTGATAAAGATGATATGAAGACTGACAGGTATATATTTAGAGAATGATGTTGATAATAAAGGTTACCTATTTCTTTGATTGGCTGTTTGACACCAATCTCATTGTTGACAGTCATTATGGACACCAAGCTTGTATCAGGACGGATTGCTTCCTCTAAATGCTGAGAAAGCAAAGTATATATATATATATATATATATATATATATATATATATATATATATATATATATATTATATATATATTAGTGCTGTCAGATTGATTAATCGCAAATAATCGCATCTAACATAAAAGTTTGTGTTTACATAAAATATGTATGTGTGTGTGTGTGTGTGTGTGTGTGTATATATATATATATAAAAAAAATACATTTGTATTTGTGTGTATACTTAGATTTTTAAAGTCTTTAAAATATATTTAAAAAAACTAATTTATTTTTTAAAGACAAATGTAGGTGCCAATATCAGCCCTTAACAATATTAAGGCAGCCATAAAAACATTATTTCAACCAATTTGGAGTTTGTTTGGGGCAGGACTCCCTATTTGTCAAACTGCAGCCTTCGATACAATAGATCATACGGTGCTGCTTTCACGGCTAGAAGAGTATGTAGGGTTTCAGGGTAAGGCCCTAAATTGGTTTAAATCATACTTGACTGACAGAAGCATGGCAGTACGATTTGGATCATATACATCGAGAGCTTATGTGTGGTGTGCCTCAAGGCTCCATCCTGGCCCCCACGCTTTTTTCACTTTACATGCTCCCATTGGGGGATATTTTTAGAAAACACAACATAGCATTTCACTGCTATGCGGATGACTTACGAATATATTTACCATTAACTAATGGAAATAGTTTAGAACCTCTAATGTCCTGCCTCTCTGATATTAAAGCATGGCTGGCTTCTAATTTCTTATATCTTAATGAAAACAAGACGGAGGTTGTAGCGTTCGGCCCCAGAGGAGCTAAATTTTGGCCCACTGTCAATGAACGTTAAAGAAAAACTTGGGTGTTTTTACTGATAGCTCTCTGAAGTTGAACATACTAATAAATCATGTGGTAAAGTCAAGCTTTTTTCATCTGAGAAACCTGGCCAAGATGAAATCTTGTCTGACATTTAAGAGTCTCAAAATTGCAAGTTTGGAAACATTACTATTTTTAATGTTTTTGAACTAAGTCTCTTATGCTCATTAAGGCTGCATTTATTTCATAATAAATACAGAAAAAACAATAAAATTGTGAAATATTATTACAATTTAAAATTATGATTTTCTATTTTAATATACTTTAAAATATAATTTATTTCTGTGATGCAAAGCTGAATTTTCAGCATCATTACTCCAGTCTTCAGTGTCACATGATCCTTCAGAAATCATTATAATATGCTGATTTATTATCAGTGTTGGAAACAGTTGTGCTGCTTAATATTGTTTTGGAACCTGTGATACTTTTTTCAGGATTCATTGATGAATAAAAAGTTAAAAAATATCAGCATTTATTTAAAATAGAAATCTTTTGTAACAATATACACTACCGTTCAAAAGTTTGGGGTCAGTCATTTTTTTTCTTTCTTTTTTTTGAAAGAAATTAATACTTTTATTCAGCACGGATGTGTTAAATTGATAAAAAGTGATAATAAAGATTTATATTGTTAGAAAAGATTTATATTTTGAATAAATGCTGTTCTTTTTAACCTTTTATTCATCAATGAATCCTGGAAAAAGTATCACAGGTTTCAAAAAAATATTAAGCAACACAACTGTTTTCAACATTGATAATAACTGAGTATCAAATCATCATATTAGAATGATTTCTGAAGGATCATGTGACACTGAGGACTGGAGTAATGATGCTGAAAATTCAGCTTTGCATCACAGAAATAAATTATATTATATATATATATATTTTTTTTTTTTTTATTTTTTTTTTTGTAAATGTGTGTATTATTGTTATTATTAATATTGTATTGATTTGTTTTTATACTGAGATGTTGTAACGCACATTGGTCAACATGTGTTGTTTGAATAGTGCTATACAAATAAAGCTGGCATTGACATTGAAAATAGAAGACCAGGTGAGTGTCTAAAACTTATTTGAAAAGCAAAATAATGTCATTATATAAATAATGATGCTTCCCCCTTAAGAATGCTTACCTTCAGGTCAATCAGCCCATTTTCTTTCACAGGTAAATAAGTTATATCAAAACCCTCTGCCTCCAGAACACGACACGAGTCCAGCACACACTTGTGTTCGGTCTGGGTGGTAATAATGTGCTTTTTCTTAGCCTTATAAAACCGAGCCACACCCTAAAGACAAGAAAAGACATGACATAATCAAGAGTTTTTTTTAGTTATTCTTAATTACTAATGCAGTGGATCATATATAAACTTCACCTATTTGTTTATTTTAGAATATGCAAAGTCATTTGTGTCCCAGCGTCCCACTTCCTCCTAATCCTAATCTTGCCTCACAGTAATGACATACTTACTTTGATTGACATATTGTTGGACTCAGTCGCACCACTGGTGAACACAATCTCCCTTGGGTCAGCACCAATAAGAGCTGCAACTTGCTGGAGAGGAAATAAACATTGGTGTTACAGTAAACAGTGCATTTTTGTCTAAACCTAAATATTATGCTTTGATATTAATAAAGCTCTCGGCTATCGGATTCAATAAAATACATTCTTGCTTCTTGATTTGAGTAAAACATGTTTTTTTTTTGAAGGATAAAACTTACTTTTCTTGCTTTTTCCATTGCGCTCTCACTCTCCCATCCGTAAGCATGAGTCCTGGAATGTGGGTTCCCGTAGTAATTCACTTGATAGGGGAGCATGGCATCCAAAACCCTTGGGTCCTGTTGCATCAGATGTAAACAACAATTTTCAATGAAAACAATGGGATGTAAACATCCCAGAAATGTTCTCATGCACTAGATTCACGAATTTGATTAGTTAATTTAGTATAATTAGGATGACAACAGCAGATGGGTACCATGGGTGTGGTGGCCTGAAAATCCATATACAGAGGTCTCAGCTCATCCTTTTCAAGTTCCCTACTTTTGATCAGTTCTGTGGAATAAGACAGATATGGTTATCAGCACTAAGAGTTACAGTGACTTAGAATAAATAGAGCCTTACAAGAAAGTCAAGCATGTATTTACATGCAAGTGTGCTAATGTATATTAGCAAAGCCTCCTAGAGTACACAAGCTAACTGCGTCACTGTTAGTCTAGACTAGAAAATGAGATTTACTAAAACTGTACCTTTCTGCATTTGTACAGCGTTCGCAGCGCTTTGAGCGAATCTCAGTCGAGGGCTGGAGATCCCACACATGGAGCCCAGAAGTTTCGTCGATAAAGTCCTGTTCATCATGTTTTTGCAATTACAGTGTTCAACATAAACAATGATAGATATATTAAAAAATAACTTATTTTAAAGCCTACGTAAACCAATAAGCCCGTCCGATAAATAATAGTATTATTCGTGCAGCTTCAGAAGCGAGGACATGCCCACTGTCGCCATAAAACAGTGTGTCATAAGCTCTCAAAACACTCGTGGATGCTTATACAAGACGAACATACATCGGGGGCGGGGCGTCTGTTATTATAACTCTCATTGGTTATCTGTGTCTCTTGTGGGCGGGTTTTTGTGTCGTTTACGGAGTCTATTGGTTAAAAACTAAGCCTGTCTTGTTTCTTTTACCGGAAATTGTAAATATGAAGCAATACAATGCTGCTATGTAACAGGTTCCTCTGTCCTTGGAAATGCTTATATATGTTTAGTTTATTTGGGAAAAAATCATAAAAAAATAAAAAAAATAAAAAGATAGCTTTAGTTTTTAGTTTCTCCTGTCACACAACATTATACTTAAAACTGCGGTTTATATATTTTCTCCAAAGTAGTGATGGGAACTCCAACTCATTTCCGCGAATCGGTTCTTTTGAACAGTTAATTCAAATAACCGATTCGGCGCTACCTTGCGTCATTACATAATTACGTCTCTCAACGTTCTGATAAAATCATATATATAATCATATGTAGCAGGCCTATGTTACGAATTTTCGATGTTTTTCATTATTATTATTATTATTTTACACAGAAAGCAATAATTATGACATAAAAAGTAGAAATTATGACAAAAATATCATGACATTCTCATTTCATAATTTCTACTTTTATTATAATTATTACTTAATAGTATCTAATATTTAATCTAATGTCATAATGATGCGTTTTATGTCATAACCTCGACTTTTTATCCCAAAAATTGTAAATATGAAGCAATACAATGCTGCTATGTAACAGGTTCCTCTGTCCTTGGAAATGCTTATATATGTTTAGTTTATTTGGGAAAAATCAGCATCGTTGAATAAAAGATAGCTTTAGTTTTTAGTTTCTCCTGTCACACAACATTATAATTAAAACTGCGGTTTATATATTTTCTCCAAAGTAGTGATGGGAACTCCAACTCATTTCCGCGAATCGGTTCTTTTGAACAGTTAATTCAAATAACCGATTCGGCGCTTCCTTGCGTCATTACATAATTACGTACTGAACGTTCTGATAAAATCATATAATCATATGTAGCAGGCCTATGTTACGAATTTTCGATGATTTTTCATTATTATTATTATTATTATTATAGAAATTATGACAAAAATATCATGACATTCTCATTTCATAATTTCTACTTTTATTATAATTATCACTTAATAGTATCTAATATCTAATCTAATGTCATAATGATGCGTTTTATGTCATAACCTCGACTTTTTATCCCAAAAATATGATGTAACATCTCAAAATTTAGACGGTTTATGTCATAGTTATGACTTTTGTGTCATCATTGATTTACCCAAGATTTTTATTTATGTGGCGGAAATGGGCTTCCATTATTTTTTTATTAGGTAGCATTTCTGAAATTAATTTTCGAGCAGCAAAAAGACTGCATGAGGTAGGCGTGCTCCGGCTCAGTTAAGATTAAGAATAAATATTAATAGAATGGACTTTGTCCTTCCCTTGAAATAAAACAACGTGTAAAGATGAGGAAGTAGCTCTGTGAAATGTAAAGTCTGAAAAAACAGATCGGTTCTAAAAGAAAGGTAGGCTATACAATTCCATCTATATCTCTATATTTGTATTTATTAAAAATGAATCATTTGGTGTCTTCAGAGCTTTTAGGAACAGTTTCTCTGGCATGCAATCATGTTGTTGTTGCCATTGTACAGTATGGCTGAACTGTATACTAATTCAGTCACTGATATGTAGGCCTGTATGTATACTTCCTTAGCACAGTAAATCTCAAATGCTTACATTGGTTTGATTAGATTTCACTCGTGAAATACTCTATTAATATAAAACATTTGCAGGTTCAGAATCCATCCACAACATCTCTTTGCACAAATGTCTTCAACTTCACTGCACCACCTCAGACATCAGTGGTCATTACCTAGATGGACAGCAGCACTGCAGGGATATGTGACTGTAAATAGAATCACTTTATTGCACACAAGGCATTTTCATTCCTCAAAATCTACAGCCTGCACACATCCACCAATGCTTCTAATCCCCAGAAGAAAATACAATGGCAAGGCAAAACAGATGTCACTCCCACAAATAAACTATGTTTTAAAGGCTAATGAGTATAGTTTAAAAGCAAATGGCTATGATGGACGGTATAATGTGTCAATAAAAGGGTTTGATAGTAATATCTTACCATCAAACTCCCCAAGCGAAGACCGTCGGAGTGCTGCAACATGTCTACAGAACCATGGCATGCTGTTCGGAGTGTTTGATGGTCATGCAGGGTCTGCTTGCGCACAAGCAGTTAGTGAACGTCTCTTCTACTACATAGCCGTGTCTCTGCTTCCACTGAAGACTTTAAATGATATAGAGGAGGCTGTGGAGAGTGAACGGCCTGTGCTTCCGGTGCTACAATGGCACAAGCATCCCAACGACTATGTTAGCACAGATTCTGGCAAACTATACTTCAATAGTCTGAGGACATACTGGCAGGAGAGGATAGACCTTCATGAGGATGATGACGATGACAATGACATACAAACAGCTTTAAGAAGTGCTTTCAAGAGATTGGACAACGATATATCCTTGGAGGCCCAGGTGGACTTTGGGGTTCCCTTTGCTCATTTCACACCTCTCAGAGTGGCTCTGTCGGGATGCACGGCTTGTGTGGCTCACGTGGACCGAGAAGATCTTCATGTGGCCAATCTGGGTGACAGCAGAGCAGTTCTTGGGGTCCAAGGGGATGATGGGAAGTGGTCGGCTCTCACTATTACCAATGACCATAACGCCCACAACTCAGACGAGATGCAACGAGTTCTCTCTGAGCATCCTGCTTCAGAGCACAAGACAGTGGTGAAACATGACAGGTTATTGGGTTTGTTAATACCTTTCAGGGCTTTTGGAGACATGAAGTTCAAGTGGAGCAGTGAGCTCTTGAATCGCATCTACGAGGCACAGCCAGAGCTGCTGGTCGGGAACGAAAATGCAAAAATGCTGCCCCCGAACTACCACACACCACCTTACCTCACAGCAGAGCCAGAAATCACATATCATAAATTGCGACCCCAGGACAAATTCTTGATTCTAGCTACTGATGGTCTCTGGGAACTGATGCATAGGCAGACTGTTGTGCAAGTCTTAGGGGAACACCTGTCTGACATCCAGTGGAAGATGCCAGTTTCTGGACTATCTTTTACAGTGGGACAGATGCATAGACTGCTGCAGGAGAGGAAGAGTAGAGCTCTCTCTGCTCTGGAGGATGAGAACAGTGCAACTCATCTGATACGTCACGCTCTGGGCAGCGATGGCTGCGGCTCCATTGAAACTAAGCGCATAGCCAAAATGCTCAGTCTGCCCCAGGATTTGGCAAGAATGTACAGAGATGATATAACAATTATGGTCATCCACTTTAATAGTTAATCTACTTGAAGCTAATGTGAAATCTTTTGTATTTTGAAAATATTTTTTGTACATATTACAGATTAAATGATTATTTAAATTACACTTTTGCAGTTTAATCCAATTACTACTCAAGCAGTTGGCTTGAAGATGTTTTGAAGAATGTTTGTAACCAAACAGTTGTGGGGCAACATTGACTTCCATAGTATGAAAAAAAAAAAAAAAAAAAAAAGAAAATAAAATACTATGTAAGTCAGTAGCCATGTTTCCATCCACCCATTTTTATGCGCATTTTGGTATATCGCATAAAAAAAAAACGTTGGATGGAAACGGTAAGATGTGCATAAATTCTAAAAATGCCCATAAAAAACTCAAATGACTGATAAATGTATGCGATGCATAAACTGTGATGGAAACACTTTAACGAATAAATACATCAAAAAAGACACGTGATCTTGCGACGGGACAGCAACTTCCATTTTTCTTAGTGATATTTAGCACCAGTTTATCAGGAAGTGACGATTTTGTTCTCTTCAGCTCACTGGGTGGAAACAGTGCTTTATTCGCAAATGTTTTATGCGACATTACAAATTTGCGCATAAGTTAAATTCATAACTTTGGATGGAAACATAGCTAATGCAAACCACTTGTTTTTGTTTTTTCAAACAATTCACACAATTAATTGTTCAAATTAAGCAAGAACCAAACATTTTCAGTTATCTTGGCTTTATTTGAAATGAACTTTCATCAAGGACTTTACAAAAATCAAATCTTGATTAGAAAAAACAAGATGTTTCTAAACCTTATGGCCTCTAAATGAACACAAAAGATATTTGTCAGCCATTTAGTTCCCACAGCTCATAGAGCCAAAAAGCTGAATATGTTGATGTTTGATCAAAACTGCAGATTAAATCATGACTTATTTTATATTGTGTATCTGGCAATATTGTACACTTCCTCAAGTGAGAAACAAGCCAATCAGATATATCACAAAGACAATATATGTGGAAGGGGAAAAAAATATGTACGAACAATAAAAGAAACAAAATTCAGTAAGTAGGCTGTACATAGGAAACTTTTTTTTCAAACCACAGAACTTCTCTCAATGTCCAAGGCCGGTAAGGACACTATGCAAGTGAAATTTTAACCTTACTGGTTTTGTAACCAACTTAAAAGGAAACAAAACAATTGTGACACAGCTTGCAGAACTGTTATTGTTGTCCAAAAGTTAAAAAGAGCAAGGCTGAAAAAGTTGAGTCTTCCAGGGATGATTGATCACCGGCGACTGGGCATAAGAAGCTGTGTAGCCTGCACTGACTCTGGGAAAAGGTTGTGGTATGTAGGAAGTGGGACATAAGCTGCTGTGATCATTTTACCTAAAATACAAAATTAAAATGTGAGATGACAATTCAGACAATAATATAGATTGTAACTGTGGACTGATGAGTGAATGTCTAATAATTTAGACAGAATTTAGAATTACCTCCAAACCAGCGTCCATGTAACGCACTGACTGCAGCCATGGCAGCAGGAATGGTGGGACACTTCACATAGACATTACCCTGACAAAAATAAAGTCAACAAATTAAAGTACATAAGCCTCACATTTTTTAGAAGTTAATAATTAATGACAAATGTTTAAAGGAAGACGCATACTTCAGCGGATTTCTTGTCCACGTATATATGAATGACTCCACCGTGTTTGTTGCACTCTTCAATGACATCATCCTGAATTTCGATTTCCCAACCAGGATCATTTTCTCTGCAAGAAAGCACTGCGATTATATTTCAGGCAAAGAAAGCCTTTAACATTACTTTGTCTACACAGATGTAGCTTTAACTTCCTCTCGCTACTTACGAGTTTGGATTGAACATGTTAGACAGCTGGAAACAGTGTGTTGCAATTGGTTGCGATGGTAGATTCAAAGCTTGGTTTGTGGGCACGTTGATGTTAAAACTTAATCCAGGGTTCATAGCAGCTGAAAGAAAAAATGAACGTTGATTACAATAGACCTTACTAAATTACAAAAAATAAATAAAGACATGTATGTTTAACCCAAAAGATAAGGAACTGACCAGTAGCTGCAGCCATGGCTACCATGGAGCCACTCATCTGAAGGGCCTGTTGTGCAGCAGGTGGGATCTGCAGACCAGTACCTAACAGAAAACAAATTTTAAAATGCCACAATGCATTACTCACTTCATAGCAGTAGAAAACCATTCATGTTAATACAGCAGATCATGGAGTACATCCTTACCTTCGGCCAGTCTGGCCATGAGTTGAAGTCTTCCAGTAGTTCCCAGATCAATACCTGTCCTCTCCAGCTCGTCATTGTCCAGGAAGGAGCTGGCGGTGGAGGCATCAGTGCGTTCCGTCACATGTCCCACTTTCATTGGTCTGCCAGCCAACTCAAAGCCATTAAGCTGTTCCAGAGCCTTCTTAGCACATTCGGCATCAGCAAACTGTGAAGAAAGAGGAAAGCTAATAAGCTCTTGAGAAGATGCATAACCTTCTGGAGCTTGGCACCAACTATTTGTCTTGTAATGTCAGAAATTCTACATCTTCACAAGACAACTTACCGTGATAAAGCCATATCCTTTAGATCGTCCGGTTTCACTGTCCATCATCAGTTGAATACTATCAATCTGTATGAACAAGGAAAAATCAGTTTAAATAAAAAAAAAAAAAAAAAAAAATTATATAAAATATAAAGTGATGAAATAATAGACAGCAACATTTACCCTTCCAAATGGTTCAAAGATGCCTCTGAGCATGTCTTCTGTGATGTTGAAATGTAATGAGCCAACATACAGTCTCATAGGTCCTGAACTGCCCTTCTGTAAGTTGTTTGCCAATGCAGCTGCTCTGTTCTTCTCAGCCTGGAAATCAAACAATTTCCAATTAGAATAAGATCACATCTACAACCAAATACTGCAAATTTTCCTCACATTCGGTGACTGTTACCTGTGAAGCCTGGACAATGATTGGTACTCCGAGAAGTCTTTGACCGGATAGGCCTATTGCCAAAGGTACAGAGGTGGCATCTACAAACTCAATGTAAGCAATTCCTTTGGATCTTCTGGAGTTTCTGTCAGAGATGATTCGCACATCTCGCACCTTTCAAAAAGAACAAATGAAATTAGAGGTGTCTATCCAAATCCAAAATAGAACAGGCAACAGAGGTAAAAATGTTCAAACTATAGACAAACAGACTTTTCCCACTGCAGAAAAGAATTCCTCCAGGTCTCGTGGTCGGATTCTAGCTGCCAGCTGCATGCAGAACACTGTGCGTGCATCCCTTTCCTCAGGGGTGAGATTATCAATAGGCTGTCTGTTAACAAAACACAAAAACAAACAAGCAATGATTGACTATAATCAGCAAACAATTTCGTTGGGGAAAACATCATTGGGCGAAATAAACTTACCTTATAGGGCTTTTGTCTTTCTTGAAAGGACTGCGGCTTCTAGACCTTCTACGGCTAAGAGAGAATTACAGTGAGTACTTTTGGAAAGACTTTCCATGTCTGACTCATACACAACTACCCACACACACACACACAACAAAAATAGTATCATAGAAACCTTAGTTTGATGACAGGTGGTGGGCCAGTCTTCCCCCTGGGACCACCGTTAAATTTCAGGCCAGAACTGTGATTTAAAAACAAGGTTTTCAAGGTTTTTAATCTCAGTAGCTACGACTAATCGCTCTACTGCTAGTTCTAAATATATACTGCAAGCTTCAATGGGGAACACAAGGGTAAATGTTGTACACACTACAACAAATGCCTTGTTTTGGGGGACTCTACTCATCTTCTCTGCTGATTCACAACAGATATAAATCGGGATGGCAGCTAAACTCCTCTGCATACTTAGTAATTGTTCTCTGGAAGACATTTTCACACTCATCAGGAGCACTGTGGGAATGTTTTACTTCAGGTTAACATGCTCACTATAGTAAAGACACATTCAAAGAGCACTACATCTGAGCTGTGTGGACACTTGACAGAAAGATTAAAAGATGGCTACGTACAATGGAGCTCTGTAGCGACCGCCACGCTCCCTGCTCCTGGAACGGCTGCGGCGTCTCTCCCTGCTGCGGCTGCGCTTCCGCTCTCTGCTGCGGCTCCTCCTGTGGTCGTGACTCTTCTTGCGATCGCGACTCCTGCTTCTCTTCCTCTCCCGACTCTTGCTGCGACTCTTGCTCTTCTTTTTCCTTTTAATTGAAAAAATAAGTTTAGTTAGTAAAATATTGAGAGCGCATTTTGCAAGTCAAACTAAAAGAGTTCGAAAAATGGAAAAGCTTACTTCTTGCTCCGCTCCTCGTGGCCATTGGTACTTATGGACTTGTTGTCATCCTAAGCAGGGTCGATAGAAGACAGCATGAGGAGGACGGCGAAACATTTCAAGTCGTAAGGATAAAGAAGGGATGGGAACAAAAGAGAATATGATATGATCATTAAATAGGGAGTTCATTACAGGGTTTGTGTGGGAGGACGACAAATACAAAGGGGACCTTTTAGAAAGAAACCAACCACATGGCTGCCAATGTCGTTCTTCCTTACTAGTGCTTGCATTACTTGTGTAAGACGGCCAAAAAATAAAAATCAAGTGCTAGAGCTATGCTGGGTGTGTAAAAAAAGAAAAAAAAAAAGCATTTTTTTTTAGACACTTCATTCATCAAGCAGCCCAATAGGTTCAGTACCAAGGCTATCTGAGCCTAAGACCCAAAGTGGCAACGCTAGCAGCCAGCCACTAAACGAGCTCCAGTGGTGGATGCCATTCCAGTGATCTTCACCCCATTTGCCTTCGTGGATTGAAAGAGCTCGATGCCACCTCAGTCACACATCTCGCCCTGAAGCAAACAGGGATTCACACGGCTTAGTAATAGCGACTCCCACAGACCATCTAAAGTTGAGTTGATCTTTTGTTGTTGTTAAGAGGCTAGATAGTTTACAAGATAAATGTATTTTACGGTGAACGTTATGACATTATATGCTGAGCCCCATCAATTCCTGTTTGTAAACCCGCAGAATTACAATTTCTAAGTATTATTAAATGTCAGCAGCATGCATAAACATTTTTTTTTTTTTTTTTTTTACCATAACAGATGACATTTACAGTATATTAATCTGTTTCTTTTCAAAGCGATGAATAGAGAATAAGGAGACTCTGTGGATTTGCTTGGGTATGTCAGCTCCAGGATTTCTGCACTAAGGATTATGACATTTTAAGCCAATATATATTTTCAGTGGTTACCTGCCATATATTTATATTGTAAGACATGCAAACTAGTTCTAGTCATTTTGGAAGTAAACTTCCTTATGACAAAAATATGGAGCTAAGAATACCATGCATACAATAACAAATACAGTCTCCACAGAGTTCATATCAGCTCTTATGTGCATCCACTGCATTTATTCTGGCGGTACCTATTTATCATTTTGCCTATATATTTCAACCAAGGGTACCACAGTACATCAATATATTGGGCAATTACTACCTTCATTTTTTTGACAGTTCACACTGGAATTCATGGGAGTAGAGGTGAGATATAGGCAAGTCTACAAAAAGAGATAGATGGGCAATTTATTCATTGAAACCACTATGACAGAAACATTAAAGTTATTGATCTGACAATAAAGACTTAAAGAAAACACGACTGGTTAGCAGTTTCAAATGAAAGTTAAACAGATTCCTGACCGAGTTTATTTACTTGCATTAACACCCACCTTTTTATATGGAGCCTCGAGCATTGCTTCGATGTCCAAATCATCGGCCATGTTGTTGTTGTTGATCTGCAGGCAAGAAAAACCGTATTTTAAGTGATGTTTTAATGTTAAACTTAAACATAAAACGTATATTCTAAATTACAACATATCTATGACTCTGAACTATATATGTTTAAAAAAGCACTTTAAACTCATACCGTACATTTCTGTTTTACGGACATGCGTGACTGGACGTGGACGGGTTCATGAAACGTTCCTCTCACGTACAATCGCGAAGTGTCTTGTTATTTATCATATTTTGGACACATTTAGACACCATAAGCACATATAACGTTCTTATATGTACGTGTGTATGTTATTTGTCCACATCCTTCGTATTATCGGTAGAGAATTCTGAAAAATGCTTTGTTAGCTTGTTAGCTACCTAGCTAAAGTCGTTTTGTTTTTGAAAACATGCGGAAACTACCCACCCTACATGTCGTAAATACACGAATTAAATACCTTTAATATCAATGGGATCATCATATGACACATAACAAGTTGATATTGTTCAGATTGTTCTTATAAATAGATCCAAACAATAAATAAACATTAGCCTTTCCGTCTTACCTTAGACACTGCGGCCTACAGAGCTTCACAATCCTGACTCCACAAACGAGAGCTAAAACCCGGATCTACCGTCTGCTCCGGCTACAGTTGCAACCCCCAGGCGTTTAGAACGAATCCACACAAACCTAAAAAACACAACTGTATTAATCCAAAACGTGATCGTTTCAACTAATACTAGTCAGTCACCAGGCGCGTGCAGCGGTTATAAACGACAAGCTGACTGGCGGCAAACAGCCACTGCGCGTGCACGTGTCGTTCTTGTTGCATAAGAGGAGATGCGCCAAACTGCCCACCAGAGGGAACTCGTGTTATACCAAAGACTATAGAATAACACAAAACGCATCACTCGTATTATTATGAATGGGAGAAAGTGCAATTAGAGTACCTCGGGGATGACGTGTTTTTGTAGGCAAAACCAGGAAGCGAGTTAGCATTTTAGGACTTCTGTTCCATCGGATGGGTTTTTGCTAAATCGCCTGAAATAAGGTCTGTGGTTGACAAAGCCTCTAAGTATATTCACGTTTTGATCTATGAAATAAAACACACCAGTTATAACCCGCTTGTGATTTTTTTTAAACCTTTATTGTGTCTTAAAAACGGCGGTTGCTAACAAATTGCTAAAAGGGACTGCATCCTTTGGCGGGGACTTTAGATGTCATCATGACAAACAGGACATTTGGACAGCATTTCTCATGAAAAAGTGGATAAGTATTCATACACAGCGCAGATCATAATCAGCGAGCATGTTTTTAAATAAAGTTTGAGGAAGCTTGGTGGTGGTGAGGTTGAACCCGCGACCATGGTGTGCTGTAGTCCGTTTATAGCCTACTGTTAGCTTTTTATATCTGATGACTTTATTTAGGCTTCAAAATATATAAATGTTGTGTTAACTTGTAAAGATTATCTTGATAGACAAAACGTGTAAGTGTCATGACCCTTTGTTAAACACAGAGCTTATTTTTTGCGATTTTCCAAAAGTCTATGGGAAAAATGCATAGGCTTTCGATCGAGGGAACCCGTGCGCCGCTAACTTCCGGATTGGCCTACAAAAACACGTCATCCCTGAGGTACTCTATATGGCGGAATAAGTCCCGCCTTCTAAATAAGAGCCAATCGCAGATTGGTAAAGTCATCGCCTCACTTCAGCGGCTGTTAGAAGCTCCGGTTTCTTTAGAAACAGTCAGAGGCACGAGACGCGCGTTTAGGACTGCGCATGCGCATTAGCTTGATCCAGCCTGAAAAATACTGTTTTTTGTCATGATTCGAGTGTTTAGAAACAAAATTTATGAGACAGTTGTCAGATTTCATTGGTGATTTCAAATATTAAATTTAATCGAAAGCTTGGCAAACAGCTTTAGAGAATTTAATGTTTCCCCATTCAAAGAGATAGGAGCTGCACTTGGATGCCCGAGAGGCGTTTCAAAGATGGCCGCCGAGTGAAATGACTTGTCTTAATTGGAAATACAGCAAAGTGACAATAAATTACACACACACACAGACACACCCATTAACACACCCTGAAAGTTTCGTTTTAATTTTAATTACTACACCTTAGCCACAGCCCAATCCCTTCAAGCTCAAATTGGCATATAACAACTTTAATAAAATGACATTTTAATGAAGACTATCTATCTATCTATCTATCTATCATGTCTAGATAGATAGAGCACCAAGAGTCTGGAATAATGTGATCTTTAAGGCACCAAACCACAAAGGAAGTGTGGGGGTACAAAGAAGAAAAACAAACAATGACTAGTCTTATTTAAAAAAAACCCCAAAAAAAACAATGTAATCCCTTTAGCACATTAAAAATTAACCGGGGGAAAAAACTGCTGCTCTTTTCCTCTCTCAGGTCAGTGTCGCTCAGTTGATTATTTTACACCATACCTCTGAGACCGCTGAGTCAGACAGTGAACCAGAACAGTAAACAAATATACCATGAGAAGCAGGCCTATACAATCAAAAATATAAAGTAACAAATTCATTACTCATCTTTTTGATGAGTAAAAAAAATGAGAAAAAATATGACCCCACATTTTTCTTGGTTTAATCTCATTCTTTCCATTGACTCTCACCACAGCTTGCTTGATGTTCTGCTGGCTGCCAACTTTCCGTAATTAGCTCTCTCTCCCCGCGCTCATGGTGAGGCAGAGTGCAGCCAAATGTAAATCTCTCCAGAGGCTTTCCACAATATGAACATGACACACATCTGGAGGACGCCGGATTCTTGACAGGTTACAAGAACCAGTCAGTGCGACCGGTGCAAGACCATTCGTCTTCCTGTATGCACTGCCACCTCCTTGGCCTTATTCACTTTTTCCATTCTGCTCTCCCTCTCTCTTTCCGTTTTGCTGTTCGTTTTTTACTGCATGGCTCTGTTGAATGAGCCCCCTTTAATCTCATGTCAGATGCTTAATACACAGTTATTTTTGGTATTTGGAGAAAACTTCCGCTTGTTATGAAAAAGAAATAGCCTTGCATGTGTTTCAACCACAAACATACCTGCTGGGTATGTGCAGAAGTTAATTGTTACTTTGTAAAAAAGCTTGGGAGATGAATCATAGTTCAAAGCAGTTTAGAGAATGGTACATCTGAACTGAAGACGGCACCAAATGTTGGTTAGTTTCAACATTTTTCAAATGTTAGCTAACTGCATGACTATACTAGCAAAAAAATCCTATTACATTCACAGAAAGACAACAAAAGATGTTTATTTGCGTGTGATCTGCATGTGTAGGCTGTATTAGCTGGGGGAAAGGTTGAGTGTGGAGTGGAGCATTCTTTCCATTACCCAGACCAAATCAATGCACTGAGCTCCCAGCCAGAACGCCACATCCCCTCCCCCACTCCAGTGGTGACAAGGGGGCCAGTGGAAAGAGCTGACCCAGGCGCAGCACACTGGCCTAATTGCAGTTCTGGCCTCCTGCTTCTTTTCCTAGTGCTGAACAGTGGTTGCCTCAGCGCATGTCCTCCCCATGCGGATAAAATACTCAACCACATGGACAAGGGAGCAACACAAGTCTATCGGATGTTAAAGGGATAGTTCACCCAAAAATGAAAATTCTGTCATTATTTACTTACCTTCATGTAGTTCCAAACCTGTATAACTTTTATTTTTCTGTGGTACGCAAAAGAAGATATTTTGAAAAAACGCCCATACATTGAAAGTCAATGGGGTCCAAAACAACACTGGACCCCCACTGATACAGTCATAAAGGTTTGAAACAACATGAGGGTGAGTAAATGACAGAATTTTCATTTTTGGGTTAAAGGTGCAATATGTAATATTTTCTGTCCGCTAGAGGCTTATTCAAAACAAAGGCGTAGCTTGATGACGCCAAGTTTAAGCGCGGAATCTTGGGACATGTGGTCTTCACCTCAACACTCGGTGGAAAAGAATAGGGATAGGACTCGGGAAGAAATCATGTTCATGGATGCGATTATTAATGTTATTGTAGTATGAAGCAGAGCAGGACCGAGTGTTGTGGGAGCTGAACGAGGCCGCTGGAGCGATTGCGCAACACACGCCTCACGAGCAGCGGAACTTTTATTATGCCACAGTCGCCGGCGCTGCTTCCGCTTTTCCAGTCATGAGTATGAGGTAACGCAGCTCTGTTTATCATGATACATATGAGAGTGTTGAAAATGTTATGACGTTACTCTGTGCATTCGCTCGGCGGCTGCTGTGAGACACTTGTTGCTCACTGCAGTAAACTAGATTGAATTTAGAATATCATATTAAATGCTGGATGGCTTGTGTTGATAAATGGCATGCAATTAATTTTAAAACGTATGATGGAGAAAATGCTGTATTACTGTTACTAAAAATAAAGCTGCATCTGATTATGCTGTGTTAGCTACTTCACAAAATAGTGTTTTTCTCTGAGGCATGGTAAAGCATGGTACTCGCAAAAAATTAGATTTAAACAATAAGACTAAACGTGTTGAGCTATATAACAATAATTAGTTTTCTGTCTATAAATATATCAAAACAGTTGTTCCCTTGTCTATTAAAACATGTAAATATTAAAGCGTCTTTGGTGTTTCCATGGTTTCTACAAAATAAAACCGGAAACCGAGGGTAACGTGGGTATGACGCGATTGACAGGCGACTCCTCACACGTCCCGGAGCCTTGGTTAAAATTGCAATTTTCTCACGATTTACAAATAGTTGGAAACATTTGGGATATTGTAAGTACTCGAGTGAACAAAATATATAACACTGGCCTAGTGGTTTTTGGATATTTTACTGCAAAATCTTACATATTGCACCTTTAACTAGCTCTTTAAAGGGATACTCTACCCAAAAAGAAAATTCTGTTTCAGTTACCATTGACTTCGATAGAAGAAAGAAATGAATACAGGTTTGGAAAGACATGAGGGTGAGTAAATGATGACAGAATTTTCATTCTTGGGTGAATTAGATTTTTAAGTATGTATCAAAATATAAAACAACAGTAACTGTAAAAGTAACAACAGTTGGAGGAACATCTTTATGGAAAGATGGACACAAATAAAATCTAGTCAAAGAGTAAACTTTTTTGCTTTTGCATTGGCAACCCTCAATTGACAGTGTAACTTTATCCATGAGGCTTAATGGGCATCTGGGAAATCTACCATCAACAAACTTGACCTAAATGTAAAATGGCATTCTCTGTCATTTTGGGGGCTGAATTTGGGGCTTGCGGAACACAGATTGCACATAATGACTTAATCATTATGACATAATTTTTTGTCTCAGTAAAAATAAAATATCAAAATGCAGGCATTGCAACTCCACGATGGAATTAAGCGTTATTTTGGAGATCAGATCAACATTTCTTAAAGTTGCATTGCTTTTCTCATGCATTAACATTGAGTAGGAATAATCAATGAGGCGTGATGGTTTTCAGTTGCATTGCTTTTATGTTTGGAATATATTTGACCTCATATCTGACCCATCCACCGAACACACTCTAAAAATTAGCATTTGAGAGAAGTAATCTGCTTAAGAGCTTTAAGTGGAGCACTAACTGTCATCATACAAAGAGGGACTGACCATGGCATTTCATTGTGGTCCTTTGTAAACATTGTTCCAGTGATTGGATTTCACTGATTGTTTCCATATTGTTGTAAAAAAGTCCTCTGAGCCCCTCGACTGTATGTGAGACCAATGATAATACGGGGGTGTTCAGGATAACATCCACTGCAATCTGGATATCTGAACCATTTTTGAGCAAATAACAGTAGCAGATCCAAGGTGAGGCTATATGAGCAGATACTTATGAACAGTAGTGCATCTTATGGATGAAACAATATACAAAAACCTATTTTTAGCCAATTTTTAAACTTTGAAGAGGATCAAGACTTATGACAACAAAATATGACAACTCATGTTATTCTGAAAGACAGACTGGGTGGTAACAGAAAAAAACAAACTCAAAACACAGATTGGGATTTATTAAAAAAAACATTTAAAGTTATTATGTCTGCATTCATGCAAAGCATAACTGTATTTACATATTTCATAGCCATTTATTATTATACAAATTCTGGAAAATAAATATTTACAAACCAACATCATCAAGTTGTACAAAAACATTTTCCCAGTGCCTAAAAAAAAACCATTTAGAGAGAAATAGCCTGTAAACCATTATTTTCGTTGTTATAATAAGTTCCGGCAAAAATATCTGACACCTTTATAATGTTTACTGACCAACTACCTCATTCAAATAAACTGCAAAAGGCTTATGGAGGATATTCACATGCCCTTTTTAAATGATGATTGACATGTCCAAAATGTTTTTGCTTTATTAGAATAAACTAAAATAAATAAAATAAAAAACATTGGTCTCAGCCATCTCTCCTTTAACTTTTCCAACGGGTTGTGCCCATCTCATAGCAAATGACTTTCAGTGTATACAAAATACTTTCTTTTTTAGAAAAAACAAGGTGAATTATCAATTTTATTAGAAAAAAAAAAACAAAAACATGAACAACAATGAATAATAAATATTGCTTGTTAATTATTTCTAATGTCTATTCAGTCTGATAAGGCAAACATTGATAAAATGTTCATAAAAAAAAACAAAGACCACTTAATTGGTGATATACAGTAATAAACCTTTGGTTTAATTCAAACGACTATCAAAAATTTGATCTATAGGACAGAACAATGAGCACAACCTCAATGTCTTCAGGGTAATCAGTAAAAAGCTTTTCAATACAATAATTCGATTGGAATGAATAAACAAACAAACAAAAACAAACATTTGAATTAATGTTCACCTTCAAAAGTGGATTTGTCAGAAAGTCAAATCCTCTTTTCGAACAGAAAACAAAGAAACCCAGAGTTCAAGGAATGAGAGCGATCTTTGGGTTCAAAGCACTGCGAGGTCATGGCAGGACTTGGAGCGCACTTTCATGGCCATCTTCTTGTTGTTCTTGGCCACCAGTCGATCCAGGAAGCGTCTGGCCTTCTTGGTGATGCTTTCTTTTCGTTTGTAGACAGAGCGGCGGCGCTCATTGATCTCTTTGCTGTCTCGCCGCAGTCGGATCTGCCTCACAATGCCCTCAAAGAGCTCATGAACATTGTGGTGGAGGGAGGCGGAGGTTTCTATGAACTTGCAGTCAAACACCACGGCACAAGCCCGACCCTCTGCCACAGAAGACCAGGGTTGTGTGAAACCATTGGCCGTACATCACATCACATCACATCATGGCAGCCCTTCAGGCTTATTTGTCTGCACCATGTCAAACATTTGTGCTTCAGGGGTTACACTAGCTGCATTTACATGGACCCTAATAATCAGTTTGTAATCAGACTAGTCGGAATAAAAAAATAAAAAAAGTCACATGTAACCACGTAATTCGGAATGAATTGGCTAAATCCGATTGAAATTTTATTCGTATTGTAAAGGCCCGTTCACACCAAGAATAACTATATTTGCGTCCACACTACCGAACAATAACGGTCTGTTTATTCTAAACTCACGCGCTGCGGTTTTAAAGTGTGTACAACATGTTTTTGCTGTTCTTGTTGCATTTACACTGCTTTCACCAGCAGATGTCCTCAGCATGCTATGTTTCGCGTGAATAGCTAGTGTAATCGATATAATCTAACAGTGAATTTAGCTAATAAAGTCAATATAGTGGAATAAAACGCCTAGTCTTTTTCACTGCAACTTCAAAGGAAGACAGACAATGTTGTCGAAAACTAGCGCTGAGGTAATTTTGTGTTACACTGTTTGCCTGGCATAATGATCTCATCGTTAATACTTCTCACCGTTTATTCCGAGGGTATGACCGATTGTTTCCATATATCCATTTTCTTTAAAGTATCCTTGAAAAGGTGGTTTGACTTGTCTTTGACTTTTTCTGAACCTCGGCGGTTAACTTCTTCGCAATGTTGTCCGCCATTTTAAACGCCCGAGTACTTAAATTAGAATGGATTTTGATTGGCTGTCAGTGTTCATCATTTAACAGCTGGAAAAAATCATTGATCATAGCGATGTCGTTTCTCTATATCGTTATAGCTATGGTGTGGACAGTGCTATTTTTTTATATTTAGAAACATTTTTAGAACTATATCTTTATCGTTATCTTTATAGTTATCGTTCTTGGTGTGAATGGGCCTTAAAGGGATAGTTCATCCAAAAATGAAAATTCGATGTTTATCTGCTTACCCCCAGGGCATCCAAGATGTAGGTGACTTTGTTTCTTCAGTAGAACACAAATGATGATTTTTAAGTCCGTTGCAGTCTGTCAGTCGTATAATGCATGTCAATGGGAACACCATCTATGAGAGTCAAAAAAAACCAGACAAATCCAAATTAAACCCTGCGGCTCGTGACGACACATTGATGTCCTAAGACACGAAATGATCAGTTTGTGCAAGAAACCGAACAGTATTTATATCATTTTTTACCTCTAATACACCACTTGAGCACGCGCACGGCATCCAGTGCGTGAGGTGTGTACACGCTCTGGCGCAGTTTAAAAGATTAGTCGACTTTCAAATAAAATTTTCCTGATAATTTACTCACCCCCATGTCATCCAAGATGTTCATGTCTTTCTTTCTTCGTTCAAAAAGAAATTAAGGTGTTTTGATGAAAACATTCCAGGATTATTCTCCTTATAGTGGACTTCAATGGTCTCCAAACGGTTGAAGGTCAAAATTACAGTTTCAGTGCAGCTTCAAAGGGCTTTAAACGATACCAGACGAGGAATAAGGGTCTTATCTAGCGAAACGATTGGTCATTTTCTAAAAAAATACAACTCTATAAAAAAGCTTATGCTGTATGTCCTATGCCTTCCTTACTGAGCTTACGGAACTTACGGAACGAACGTGGCGCCAGTTCCGTTTTTTCCGTAAGTAGAATAGGGAAGGCGTAGGACATACAGCATAAGCTTTTTGAAGAATACAGAAAGCGGAAGCACATGCAAGACGATGATTTGTGTTTGTATTTGTATTTTTTAAGAAAATGACCGATTGTTTCGCTAGATAAGACCCTTATTCCTCGTCTGGTATCGTTTAAAGCCCTTTGAAGCTGCACTGAAACTGTAATTTTGACCTTCAACCGTTTGGAGACCATTGAAGTCCACTATAAGGAGAATAATCCTAGAATGTTTTCATCAAAAACCTTAATTTCTTTTCGACCGAAGAAAGAAAGACATGAACATCTTGGATGTCATGGGGGTGAGTAAATTATCAGGAAAATTTTATTTGAAAGACTAATCCTTTAAACTACGCCAGAGCGCGTACACACCTCACGCACCGGATGCCGTGCGCTCCAGGCAGTTGGACATAGTGGTGTATTAGAGGTAAAAAATGATATAAATACTGTTCAGTTTCTCGCACAAACTGATCGTTTCGTGTCTTAGGACATCAATGTGTCGTCACAAGCCGCAGGGTTTAATTTGGATTTGTCTGTGCATGTTTTTTTGACTCTTATAAATTGTGTTCCCATTGACATGCATTATACGACTGACAGACTGCAACGGTTGGAGTTAAAAATCATCATTTGTGTTTTACTGAAGAAACAAAGTCACCTACATCTTGGATGCCCTGGGGGTAAGCAGATAAACATCAAATTTTCATTTTTGGGTGAACAATCCCTTTAAGGGATGGTTTAAGCCTTTTCTAATCTGTTCGATAGGGCATGTAAACACTTGGATTTATATCAGATTGAAAACTGACACTGGAAAGCTCTGCACATATGCAATGAAGTAGAAATGGCATAACGACATAAGATGCACAGAACGAGCTGTTGTTGTTGTTAGATATAGTGTCAAACGTCTGTCGTGTCATTCTAAAATTCTCATTCCACCTATCATCTGTGAAGTGCTGCATGTGAATGCCGTACCAGCAGTCTTTGCTTCGGACTCTCATCCAAAGATGCCTTTGTTTTGGCCAAGACCTGCGGGAAGGGGTGTTTTTACTGCTTAATAAATATAAGCAGAACGGCACAAATCTTCATGTGCTCGACATCTCCTAATCAGGACCCGAAATAGATAAATATTAAGTCTGCATTTTAAAACAAAGAAAAGAAGCGATAGCAGGATGATGGTTAGTGTGTGCCGACAGCGGGAAACTCTGTATATTCATGCAGTGTGCCAGTCAAAAGATTATTCCGATTTGAACCTTGTGACATGTAAACACACGCATTAACCCGATCACTTTATTTAGTGTTGATGTAAACACTGTGTTCGGATTCACCAATCTGAATAATTTCATTCCGATTGAAACAAAAAGTGTCCATGTAAATGTAGCTACTGTGACACACACTACGGTTCAAAAGTTTGAGGTTGGTAAGATTTTTGGTGTTTTTTAAGTCTCTTATGATCACCAAGGCTGCATATCTCAAAATACACTAAAACAGTATTATTGTGAAATATTACAATTTAAAATAACTGTCTTCTATTTGAATACATTTTAAAATGTGATTATTTCTGTGATGCAAAGCTGAATTTTCAGCATCATTACTCCAGTCTTCAGTGTCACATGATCCTTCAGAAATCATTCTAATATGATTATTTGGTGCTCTATAAACACATTAGCCATGCTGAAATGAATTGTGCTGCCTAAAATTTGTGTGGAAACCATACCTTTTTTTTTTTTGATGAATAAAAAGTTTAAATGAACAGCATTTATTTGAAATAGATGCTACTGTCACTTCTGATGGATTTACTGCATCCTTGCTGAATAAAAGTATTAATTTCTTCCAAAAAAACCCCCAAACTTTTGAACTGTAGTGCATAACATCCCACTATGATGTTTCTGTGTGAATGATACACATCAAAACTTTTCTCACCTTCCACTGCCACCTCTCGAGAGCGCACTAAGTCACTTTTGTTGCCCACAAGGATGATGGGAATATTTTCAGCCTGCCGGATGCGCCGCAGCTGGATTCGTAACTCCGATGCGCTCTCAAAGCTGCTGCGGTCAGTGATGGAGTAAACAATAACGTAAGCATTCCCCACCTGCATGCAGTAATCCTGAACCCACTTCTCATCTTCCTCCTAGGGGATCAAAAAAGTTAAACACTTTTTGTCATTATTTACTCACCCTCATATGAATCAAAACCTGTCATTTTCTATAATGGAACACAAAAGAATATTTTTTGTACTGAAGACATTTTAACTAGTAATTTTTTCCAATATGATGACAGTGAATTGAGGCTTTCAAGCTTATATAGTGTATAATTTAAATTATAATCAAAATTAAAATAAATGCTGTTCTTTTGAACTTTCAATTAAGAATCCTGAAAAATTTTCTCTACACAAAAAAAAAAAAAAAAAAAAAATAGCAAGCAGCACAACTGATTTTAATATTGTTTTCTTGAGCACCAAATCATCATATTAGAATGATTTCTGAAGGATCATGTGACACTGAAAACTGGAGTAATGATGCTGAAAATTCAGCTTTGATCACAGAAATAAATTATATTTTAAAATATATTAAAATAGAAAACCATTATTTTTTAATTGTAATAATATTTCACAACAAAACTGCTTTTTACTGTATTTTTAATCCAATAAATTCAGCCTTAAAGAGCATAAAATAAAAAAATAAATAAAAAAAATTGAAAAAAAAGTGCTCTATTTTGGAGAATTCTATTTACTGATATTTTTATGTTGCTTTTTGTTGTCATTTTGGAGCTTCACAAAAAGTCAAAAAGGTTTGGAATGACATGAGGGTAATTAAACAATGACAGCTTTCATTTCAGGGTGAACTATCCCTTTAAACACTTGCGCATATACTGAGGGATGAACAACAAACAATTTAAAGCTGTGCATTGTAACATTTACAGAATTTATCACTGTAAACAATTCTTGAGTCCAGCAAAGCCCAGTTGCCAGACAGACCTCACAGAGGAGAGTCATCGATAGCAGTGTAATTAGGCCCTAGAGCGATCACTGTACTTGTGTGGTCAGCAGCAGGGGCCAGCTGTATGATGCTTGCTCACTGCAGGGCATCGCTCAATGGAGTTTAGCCACTGGCAGCGAGTGGCCATGCTTTTTTCACAGCATTGCACAAAGGGCATTATGGCCCTGTAGGTGAGACTTGTGTCTACAAAGCAAAGACTCACGGCTGACAGACACATGCAACCGCCTGAAGATGAAATGCCTCCAGATTTTCCTTTATTTACATCTGGTAATTCATCAAGTAGGTTAATGAGGTCGATTGTGTTGAGACATATTGATGCATTATGTTTGCATACCTGTTTTTCTGTTTCCCACGTATCCATCACAACTAGGGTCGTCTCCTCCCCATCCACCGTAAGGGTTCTCTCATATGTATCCTCTACAGAAACATGCAAAACTGCATTTTCAGTCTATTTGGCACATAAAGTAACTTCCAAAATATCAATGACATCAATCTGACATCCAAAACAGCATTGGCAACTAAGAACAGATGCTACAACTAGGTCAAAGTCTCATTTGTTAAAGGGTTAGTTCACCCAAAAATGAAAATAATATCATTTATTACTCACCCTCATGTCGTCCCACACCCGTAAGACCTTCGTTCATCTTCCGAACACAAATTAAGATATTTTTGTTGAAATCCGATGGCTCAGTGAGGCCTGCATAGCCAGCAATGGCATTTCCTCTCTCAAGATCCATTAATGTACTAAAAACATATTTAAATCAGTTCATGTGAGTACAGTACATTTCAAAACACTGCTTCATGAAGCTTCGGAGCGTTATGAATCAGCATGTCGAATCAGTGGTTCGGAGCACCAAAGTCACGTGATTTCAGCAGTTTGGTGGTTTGACACGCGATCCGAATCATGATTCGAAGCGCTGATTCATAACGCTCCGAAGCTTCATAAAGCAGTGTTTTGAAATCGGCCATCACTATATAAGCCGTTATTTTGTTTTTTTGCTGCACCAAAAATATTCTCGTCGCTTTATAATATTATTATTGAACCACTGTACTCACATGAACTGATTTAAATATGTTTTTAGTACATTAATGGATCTTGAGAGAGGAAATGTCATTGCTGGCTATGCAGGCCTCACTGAGCCATCGGATTTCAACAAAAATATCTTAATTTGTGTTCGGAAGATGAACGAAGGTCTTACGGGTGTGGAACAGCATGAGGGTGAGTAATAAATGACATTATTTTCATTTTTGGGTGAACTAACCCTTTAACATTATTTAATGTATTAGCTAACATGAACTAACAATAAACAATACATTTCAAAGCACATATTAATCTGTTAATGTGAGTTAGAAAACATCTAATTGTTCATTATTCATGTTAGTTCAAAGTGTATTAACTAATGTTTACAAATACAACTTTTGATTTTAATAATGTATTATAAATGTTGAAATGAACATTAACTAAGATTAATTAATGCTGCAAAAGTATTGTTCATTCTTAGTTCAGGTTAACTTTATTGTAAAGTGTTACAAACATTTTTACCATGGTTTTATTTTACTCAAAAATATTTTAAAACCCACACATACAACTACTTGAATACATATCTTCTATGATGGGCATGTTTTTAATTTCTACATTTAATTTACATTTAAAAGTCAAAAATGGGTGATACAACAATCCTGATTTAATAATAAAGAAATAAGCTTATTAAAAGGGTGACATTTTTTAAAAAGAAACCAGTTTGGCATAATCTACTATTTGCTTAAAAGTGCTTCAATGCATATTAATATTTGAAAAACTTTTGGCCACAAATCAAAGTCAGTAAGTCACATATCAGATAATTTGACCTTGTAATGACAAGGTATGACCAGTTCAGGTTGTAAAATGTGGTGCAACTTCCCAAAAACTTTAATATTTCATTTCATTTTGTAAAAACTTTATCTTGAGAAAAAAATAAAAAATAAAAAATTGTACACAAAGTAAAAGGAAAATGTTATTTATTTAAAAATATTTTCCTTTCCTTTATCATGGACACTAATTTAAAATAATAATAATAATTTGCTGCCATTAATGTGTTTGTGTGCAATACATTTGAACAGTGCTTTGTTATAATCACAAGCGTGAAAGATGTATGTAGAGTGGAATAGTGGAAAAATCACTGAGCCGTGTCTGATAAACTGATCGCATAGCTAGTTTGACAAGAAGATAAAACACACTTTGCTCCACTCTAGGTTGATACTGACCTTGTCTCATTTTTCCACTTTAAATCTAGTCTGCCACTTTTAGAGACCTCTACAAGATATATAGCAATTAGCCAGGCTTGAAACATTTGAATTCACAGTAAACAATAACATTGTCCTTAATCAACTTCAGTGTCTTAAAACTTCATGTCAGTTCACATCTAAATGTTAAGGCCAGATCTAAAATATAACCCAGACATGCCCTACAGAAAACGGTGTCCTCAACCACCGAGGGCCAATGCATATTTCATTTTTACAGATATGATAACACTGTGCTAACTAAGGTGAACAATGCATTCAAAACAAACATGTCACTCAACAAAAGCCAGTTAAGATAGAAAACTGACAGTAAGATCTTATATCTCAAATTAATTTTTAAAGTGTAATGCCTTCTTATTAACAATAATAGATTAATAGTACATAATATATTCAAATGTACTTCTTTTTTTTCTTTTTTTTAAAGAAATGAATACTTTATTAAGAAATTATACTATTCAGCAAGGACACATTCAATTGATCACAAGTGACATGTTACATATAAATGCTGTTCTTTTGAACTTTCTATTCATTAATGAATCCTAAAAACAAATTTAAAATAATAATTAAATGTTTCTTAAGCACTAAATCAGCACATTAGAATGATTTCTGGAGGATCATGTGACATTGAAGACTAGAGTAATAGCATTGGTAGCACTTTATTTTACAGTCCTGTTCCCTATGTACATACTATGTACTTATTATTTTAATAACTGGGTAATAACTAGGTACTAACCCTGAATGTACCCCTAAACCTAACCTTAGCCCATGAAGTTACCTTATATTACCCAGTACTTTCTTAGGCAAGTACACATACTGTAGGTGCACAAATTGTAAAATAAAGTACAACCATGACATTTTAGAAAATGTTATAATATACACTCAAATGAATTCATTATCCTCAATTTAATTAAATAAAGTTTCAACACACAATTGAATTTTGTTCATTCAAAATAAATCAGTTTAGTTGGATCAACACAATTTAGTTGGTTTAGGTCAGATTCATTTACTCTAAAATGTTTACCTTAACTTTATTACAATAGTAAAACTTAATTGTTTTACGTTGGTCCAATTTAATTTTTTCTTAATTTTCTTATGTTCAAACATGCGGTTTCCTTCATCATTATACACAATAATGAACAAATAAGAACAGACTGATGTCAGTACTGACATTAGCTTAGGTTTGAGTGCCAATAGCTTAATCACAGGTGACACTCATTACAGAAACGCCTCTAAATATCCAACATAACTGAACATTAAACTACCAACATCTTTCCGTTTACTGAAAAACACATAAAGTAACACTTAATTGCTAAATTTACTCTCCTAATGCAGCCCCTTGCAAAGCATTCTGGGAACTACAGATCCACTGTCAACAAAAACGATTCATGTAGTTTTAACACAAATGAATTAACTTCAGTTTTAAATATATTAGGTAGATTAAGCACAATTAAATTAAGTTGTGACTAAATGTAAAAAAAAATCGTGTTACTTTAGCTCATTTTAATCAATTAAACTGAACAAGAGGCAAAAAATCATTTTTTGAGTGAATACAAAACAGCTTAAATTGTAATAATATTTACCAATAATATTGTGTTTACCACATTTTGATCAAATAAATGCACCCTTGGTGAGCATAAGTAAAAAACAGTAAAATCATTCATTTTCTTGTATTTACATATAGGTTCAGTTATAAATATATGTATTTATAGGGTCATGCAGAAGAGTAGCCTACTAATCTGTCTCCAGTGATACAAGAATCAATATACACACATCTGCCTGTCAATGAGATGATTATTTACAGGATGATGTTCTGTTCAGGTCAAAGCCAAAACAGCCACGAGACATGGGGTCATATGCCATTAGACAAAACAACAACAACATGTAGGTCAACAAATCGCCTCTCGCAGACGCACATCTAATGCTTTCATAAAGGCATTTTGCATAGATCAATGAATTAGAGAGACATAAATGTGTGTGCTGAATATTAAAGTCATTTAAACTGGCCTATACATAAGTCTCTGATGGACTGGTTTTGTGTCAGTCGAAATGGATTGTCTCAGACCAAGAGATGGACAGGACTGAAAAAATGAGACAGATGACACAACGGTGCTGACTTTAAATCAGTCATGCGTTGTCCCGTTATAAGCAATGCATATATTCCAGCAAATTAAACTGAGATTTTAACGTAAGGTTTAATGTTTACACCACTGCAAAGTTTGTGTTCGGAGGCATAAAACAGGCAGCAAAGCTCTAGACAACAGCTGCTACACAAATCAATGTACTGTATGTACTGTTTGCTCTGACTGATGTATTAATCAATGTCGCCATACAATTAATGTTTCAGGATCAATGATGACGCGTGACAATCTGAGAGTTCAATCAATCAGACAGACCTAACAGTTTAGTCAAGGTTATTTTAGGCACTGAAATGCATTTACAGTAGTGCGTCAATGCTATATTTATGGTTAAACAACAACATTCAGTTTATGAATCGAAGGAATTGAACTCAACCTAATCAACTAAAATGTAGTCATGAACAAAAACCATAATATATTTTGGATTGTATACCTCCAATGTGTTTGTGGGCATCCTTCTCTTGTATTCCAGCAAAAATGTTGGCAAGGCTTGACTTCCCCACGCCGTGATCCCCCAACAAAACCACACGATAAAGACACTCGGATCCAGAGCTGTCCGACTCGGAGTCTGAAGACCAGTTGGCCCGTGAGTGGATGCTCTTGTCTCCAGGGTGGTAAGAGGCTGACTGGGCGAGAGGAGGGTGATACGGGTCAGCCGAGGGGTCTCTATTTCCCCGGCCTGCTTGACGAGAGGAGGGGATGGGAGTGCTCGCTCTTCTCCTCAGTGGTTCCTTTCCCTCTTTCTGTGTGTTGAGTGTCATCTTATAAACATAGGTATGCCTGAACAAAAAAAAGGTGATATTATTATGATAGTAAAACGAACAGTCTGAGCATATTTTGTTACAGTTACCCTGTAGTAATACTACTGAATAGTATATATATATATATATAAAAAAAAAAATTTTTTTAAACGAATGCATGCATGATGTTTAAAACATGTGACAACTTGCCCCATCCTGAGAACAAATTTCATATAAATATATATTATCACTTATAAATTTAAGTTTAGTTTAATTATTCTAATTAAGTGAACTCAGTGTGTGAAACCAACATACAAAACCACTGACAGTGAAAACAATTGTCTAATTTGACTTTTGACACTAAACATTAGTCTATTATAGTTACTGAAATCCCTGTGACAACTAGCCCCGGTGTCCTCTGTATATTCAGTCTGTATATTTCATGCATTGTTAAACACAACAACTCAACAAATCAGACATATTGCAACAAGGACATCTTTAAAAAAAAGTGAAGTGTACTCACAACCATGTCCGTAAATTAATGTTTAAAAGCACACAGGTTCACAACTTCACATCAATCCACAGAATGAAGTTCAAAGTGAATCAATCAGTTCGCTCGCAGTGGAGTTTGAGGTACCGGTTGCAGCGAAACGCTACACCGCTGCAGTCATGGCAACAGCCCGCCGAGTTCCACAACGCTTTTAAAAATTTAAGAGCGGAATGAAGCATTTCTCTCATTCTCTCGCGCTGTCTGTCACAGACTCATTACCCGCAGCGCGCGGAACGGAACGCTCGCGCGCTCGGAAAAACATCGGTGAGTTCAACATCTATGACCTTTTACTCACCTCTATCTCACCACACGCAAGTTTTAGGAGTCCAAAGCGCGACTTCTCAGTTCATCCTTCCACTTTGTAGAGCTTGAGCGTCAGCCCTCAGCGCTGGGTCGGTGTGAAGTTGCATGTATCGTGTCTTTGTGATTAAACACAGGTGGGCTCCTGTTGCCAACTCAGCTCGAGCTCAGAGCGCGCGGAGCGGAGAAACGTGCTTTCTGTTTATATTACTCACATGATCCATAAACATAGCTCAACAAATGGGCCCTCGACTGTAAGTCTCGTGGGTCCTCGCTGAGCGTCTTTCAACATCATCCAGGGCCACGAAATGTTATAATGTGCCTTTTTAGCACCGTCCCACTCCATCTCCATGACGTCGATGTTCTGTCATTTCCTGCTTACAGCTGAGCTGAGATATCATAAGTTATCAGAAGGTTCTCATTAGTCCAACTGCTTTGATGTAAAACGCATCTTGATTTAATGATGTCATCACTGGAAAGTCATGCAATGTGAAACCACACACATTGCATTTATTTTTCTTTGAGAGACAAACATCCACAGCTGTTTCTTTTCTTGGTGCTTATGCAATTGGATAATGAATGTTGCAATTTTATTGCATCTATTTAGTATTTTTGTTTCTAAAATAAGTTTTATTTATTGGAAAAAGCATTCCAGCACTGGATACACATGGAAAAAAGAAGAAGAAAAAAAAATCTCTTATTCTCTGAACAGTGAAATAGAAGGTTTATCCCCTGCTCAGATCACACAGTTGTTTTTTTACCAGGAATTTTTAATTCTCTGAGGCTCAGCTGAAACTTTTCCAACTGAAACAACAAAAGTAATCAAACTAGTCGCCCGTACACTGGGGTGCTGAAATCCATAACTGTTTACAGAGCAAGCCTTGTTCCCACACTTTGGTCAATTACATCAATGTCACACAACTACTGTTTCAGGATTTGCAAAATGGCTTTGAAATGCTCCATTTTCAAGATAAATTGTCTGATAATAGTCATAAAATAAGGCACTTTGGAGACTGACACTTTAAAGTGTCATTAACCACGATAACATTTGCTTGCTGACTGGTACCAAACTCCAACATCACGTTCCCCGACATGGGAAGCAACATGGACGATTTATGCGCTTGGCAAAGTATTAGAAATAATTTGAGGATGATTTCAATAGTCCACTTTAGTTTAGACATTCTAAATTTGCAACTACATGTAAACTAACTCTCACTAATTTGCAGCTGCATGTCAACTAACTCTCATTAGAGTATTTGTAGACTATAATGTTAGTAAAACAAGCGGACATGAATGTCTAAATTGGACTATCGAAATAAAATGTTACCTAATTTGATAAGCTACAGTATTCTCTAAAAATAGTGGCCTATTATTCTGAAAGCATTTTACTTTTGTATTATAATTTTATCAGCTTTTTTGTTGTTGTTGTAAATTTAAAGCCCCCCTGTGGTGAAAATCAAGTTTTTAATGTTGTTTATATGTCTATGTGGTGTTTTAATATGAGTATTTTCTCATTAAAACTGCAGTGAAAAAAAGACCCACAGTTTGAAACTGCTGGTGTCTGTGACGTCACAAACTACCTTGTAACCAATCACGTCAACATGCCAGCAGGCTTTAGCATATCATTAACAGTGAACTAGCAGAGGAGTCTCGACAGAAGCCAGGTTATCCCGGTATATTTTTCTGTTGATGTGAAAAATCGTGTAGATTTAGCAATATAGTGGGCTTATGATGTATATTACAGTGTTATGATGAACTATATGCCTTTCTCCACTGACGTTCTGAGTTGTTCAAAGCTTTTGTAAGGATACTGATTGTTAGAAGGCTGTCTGACTGATATGGCGAACGGGAACACGGTTTGTGTAACATTAGCAACGCATTATCAGCTGTTTAATAACATAGTCAAGCAAAAGGATAATCATATTAATTACTGTTCTGATGTTATAAAGAGCAGTACCATTGTGCAGCGTTTACCTCAGTAAGTTGACCGAGTGGATCTCTGAGCTGGCATGAGTGAGTGAAGGCGGGGCTAATTTGCATATTCATTGATATGCGTATATTAAATGAAGCAAGGGTGTAGAGTTACATTCATGCAGGCATGAAGAAATGTCACAGGAAAAAAACGTTTAAATATGTGATTTTGGTGATCAAAGATGAGTTTTAAGGGATAAAATTATTAACTACAGGGGGACTTTAATACTGTCATACACTACTGTTCAAAAGTTTGGAAAAGTTTTTGAAAGAAATGAATACTTTTATCCAGCAAGGATGCATTAAATTGATCAAGAGTGACAGTTAAAGACATTTATAATGTTACAAAGATTTCTATTTCAAATAAATGCTGTTCTTTTTTACAAAAATGTTAAGTAGCACAACAGTTTTCAACATTGATAATTATAAGAAATATTTCTTGAGTACCAAATCAGCATATTGCAATGACCTCTGAATGATCATGTGACACTGAAGACTGGATTAATGATGCTGAAAATGCAACTTTGACATCACAGGAATAAATTTCATTTTAAAATATATTACAATAGAAAAAATGTTTATTTTAAATTGTAACAATATTTCAGAATATTAATGTTTTTACAGTGATTTTTATTAAATTAATAGCCTTGGTGAGCAGTCTTGGTGAGAAATGGTATTTTTTTAATGTTAGTGTACCTATAATAAGACTACTGTATTCATGCTAATATAAAAAGTCTTATTATTCTGTTACTACTTACCAAATGAAAGTGGTCGCTTAACATCTGCAGCTTAGTTTGTGCTACACTAAAATACATGTAGTATGCAGCTGCGTGTCTAAAGGCACAATAAATTATGGTTCTTGCAAAAAAATAAAGAGGATCAAGCCAATAAAACAAACTGAAAGCAAAGACAAATAAAGTAAAGAAGATCTGTAAAATGGTTTGACGGAGTAAAGTGATTTAATGAAGTGGCTCCATTGATTTTCATCTGTAATATATAGCAGCTCAAGGGAAGACTCAAAAAGGTAATGCATTCAGCACAGAGCTACATGGGAAGTAAATCCTCTTGGGGTATATCGAGATGGACGTCCATATCTGGAGTACACCTAAAATACAGAAAACACAGTGACAGTAACTGTATACAGCCATTATACAACCCAAAGTCTAGTTCACCCAAGAAATGAAACTTCTGTCATCATGTACTCACCCTCATGTCATTGCAAACCCAAGGAAGATATTCTGAAGAATGCTGTTTTTGCCCATATAATGAAAGTCAATGGAGTCCAAAACTACTTCAGATCACAATGAGTTTCATTGTAAGGACAAAAAACACTGATATATTTTTCTTTTGTGGTCCACAGAAGAAAGCCATACAAGTTTGGAACAGCAAATGATGGCAATGTCATTTCTGGGTGCAAAGATATCTGTATCTTCCTTATGGAACATCTGCATTTAAACATGGTCACCACAGCCTGAGACAGTTGGTTTAAGACCGGAAACATGAGAACTTTCTCTGCTGGGTCTCAGGACATCTGCAGATACTAAAGCCATGCCTCTGTCACGAGCAGAGAAGGAAATCCCAGATCTGTTTATCATTATCTCCATTTAATGGAAACCTTTATAATTTGATGCTCAGTGTGACATGATATGTGAACACACTAAATGTTTTTGGCTTGTTTTCCACGTTCTTTGTCCCCTAGGCCACAACACTTAAGGACCAAAAGTCCATATGAATAAATCTTAACTGTGATATAACCACTCCCAAGGGTGGCAAGAGGTTGTGCATGCACTCACAGGACCTTGGAATAAAGTGTCTGATTGTTTTGGAGATATGACTGATTGTCATGGAGAGGAAACTGACATGCTGTTTTGGAACAGACTGTTGGGAAATGTGAAACCTTCATTAACCTTTAATGGGCGCCAGGGATTCCATGAATGCACAGCATTCTCTTGTTCTTCATTTATCTTTAAGATGGCCTTTTCCAAAACTGTGTAATATTACACCATCTCCAACAGCCCAATACTTTTTCCAAACCAAGCCTTTGTTTGAAAGTAGATCGGCTAGTTTATCAGATTTGCAATGCTGGATCTCCAATAAAGCTCCTTGGGTTAGGGAAAGTGTTACTCATCATACATATCTGCACAATCATTCACCTAAAAGGATCATTCACCCAAAAATAAAAATTCTGTCATCTTTTACTTACCCTCATGCCATTCCAAACCTGTATAACTTTCTTCATCAGAACACAAAAGAAGATATCTCACGGTTTTTGTTCATACAATGAAAGTCAAGGGGGTCTAATTTGGTTTCGGACCCCATTGTCTTACATTGTACAGACAAAAACAGTTGAAACATCCTTCAGAATTTCGCATTCTGCACAAGAAAGAAAGTCATACAGGTTTGGAACGACATGATGGTGAGTAAATGATGACAGAATCTTTATTTTTGGGTGAACTCCCCCTTTACAGGATTAGTTCACCCAGAAATTCTGTCATTAATTACTAACCCTCATGTCGTTCCAAACCCACAAGGCATTCGCTCATCTTCGGGGCACAAATGAAGATCTTTTTAATGAAATCTGTGAGCTTTCTGTCGCTCAATTTACTGCCTACGCAACCGCTACTTTTGAGCCCCAGAAAGGTAGTAATGACATCACAAAAGTAATCCACGTGAAAAGTAATTCATCTCCGAAGGATGAATGTCTGCTCTCGTGTCAACACAACATGCTTGTGTCGTGGTGCTCTTTTGAACGCTTTGGAGATTAATATTTTGTAAATAAAGTGTTTTTTTTGTGCAAACAAAGCACTCACATCACTTTATAAAATTGAGGTTAAACCTCTGGAGTCACATGTAGTACTTTAATAATGTCTTTACTACCTTTTTTGGGGCTTGAAAGTGGTAGTTACGCAGGCTGTCAACAGAGGGACAGAAAACTCTCAGATTTCATCAAAAAGATCTTCATTTGTGTTCCAAAGATGAACAAAAGTCTTATGGGTTTGGAATGACATGAGGTTGAGTAATTTTTGGGTAAACTAAGCCTTTAAATTGTTTCTCAATGCATGAAATGCGCATCTTAACCCATATTAGATGTTAAACTATCATGGGCTGCGTGCTGTCAGTATGTTTGAGAAGGCTCTTGAAAATAAAGTGTTGCTGCTCTATATCTGTTTATGGGAGGGGTCGGGTCATACTAACACTGTTAGACATTTCGAGGGGTTTGTTGAACTTCCTTTCAAGTGGCCAATTTTGTGAGAACTTTTCTCTGCAACTGCAATTACTGTATAGCTTGGGAATGCTTCAACTGAAGAGCTTGGCAGTGTTCTTGTGTTAATTGAGGACATAAGAACTGTTTGTGATAAAGAAGCTGTTTGCCTCAATAACTCAGTCTCAATGTTCTCATCCACTCACTTATCTGATTTCAGGAAAACATCTGGAAAGATCTCTCTCCTGATGTTTGGTCTTGATAGTTGCAGTTCCTGAATACTCTTCATTAGCTCTTCGTTCTTCTGCTCTAGCTCCATTATCGCCTTAAAAATATATACAGTAAATATACAATGTAAATAAATAATTTTATTTCCAAATTAACATACATTATTTATTAAAATATTAAGTCTGCATTAATAATCAAAATAATCAATTAACTTAAAAAATAATCACTTTTCTGTGCATATTAATCTCTTCCCTCATTGTGCAATTCTGTGAGGCCACATGTTTGACAACGGGAGAGACATGGGATTCATGTTTCTGAAAACCAAAAAACAAAGATATTTCTGATAATGCACCTAAAGTTGAGAATTACCTCCATTAAAAAAATGAAAAATATAAAATTTGACATAAAAGAGCTTCTTTACCGCAACAATGGCAGACAGCACTTCCTGTTTTCTTTTGTGTTGGCATCTCTCCAAACTGACCATTTCTTTCTCAAACAACTGAATCACATCCTCTTGCTCTTCCTGACAATTACAGAGGAGAAACATATTAAAACATTATTGAACACTGAAGAGTTGTTATGGGAGCTGGAAACATGTGTATTTTAATAAATGAAGCATTTTCCTTGATCTAACTTTACTTTTTACTCTTTACCCATCAGACGGCCAGAATGTTAATCCAGGCAGTAAGTCCTGCTCATTTTTTACCTGCTGCATCTCTTTCAGTCTGTCCAGTTTTCTTTTCATGTCTGCAATCTGCAAGACCTTGACTGGGAGCTCCATATCTTTGTATGTCTTCAGGGAGCGGAGCTCTTTCCGAGCCTTTACCACCTCCGCTTTCATCATGTCCAACTGCTTCTGCAAACCTACACTTATAAAATTGTCAGCTGAAATGTGTTGTTGCAGTTCGGGGTTGTTTGTTTTTGCTTTACCATTAACAGCTATAGCAGCAGCTACACTATATGGCCAAAAGTACCTATATACCCAAACATGTAGACTTCTCTGTGTGCATTATCATTGCTGGAACAGAAGAGGGCCTCATTCTACATTAAATGTTTATGTGTGCTTGATTTTATGAGCCTGCTTGTAATGGACATACAGTACCGTTCCAAAGTTTTGGTTCAGTAAGATTTTTTTTTCAAAAGAAAATAATACTTTTATTCAGAAAAGATGCATTAAATTGATCAAAAGTGACAGAAAAGATATTTACACTTACACAACAATAGTAGAGATGTACCGATATATCAGCCAATAATTGTATCGGCTGATAAAAGCAAACTTTCACACTATCGTCTATTGGCCGATAGTTTAAAAACAGCCGATATATCCTGTCAATCAAAAGAGGGCAGGAAAATGCACTGAATTTGTGCTTTGTGTAAAGAAAATGCTAAGAAACCAGTTTGAAAATATTAATAGTAAATATAAGAATTAATAACATTCAGAAAGTTAAGAAATATTAATTTGCTCTTTAGAATTTAGTTAATGTGTGTTAATATTAATTTGAGTAATGTGTTTGTTTATAACTGATACCAGGTACTCTGAAACAAGTTGATGAAATTGAGAGATTGCATTTCTTTCAAAATATAATTAAAAATATAATTATTAATTATAATGAAATTATCATTAATTTAAAAGAAGGCATAAAAGGCAGAACCCCCAAACTATCGGTATCATTTTCGGTATCGGCAGATATCACTCTGAAAAATAGACTATCGTATCGGTGGAGAAATTTAGTTTCGGTGCATCTCTAAACAATACATATTTAAGATAAATTCTGTTTTTCATCAAAGAATACTAAAAAAATTAACATGGTTTACACAAAAATATTAAGCAGCAACAGTTTTCAATAAGAAATGTTATAAATCAGCATATTAGAATGATTTCTGAAGAATCATGTGACACTGATAATGGCTGCTGAGAATTCAGCTTTGCCATCACAAGAATAAATTACATTTTTCACAGGTATTTTAAATTGTAAAAATATTTTATAATCTTACATTTTTACTGTATTTATGATCAAGTAAACCCATCCTTGGTGAGCATAAGAGACATCTTTCAAAAACATTTTTACAGACTGCAAACTTCTGAATGGCAGTGAAGCTGAAATAGCAAAACCAATTAATTAGAAAAGGGTTTCCAGTTTCCACATACTTTTGGCCATACAGTGTATAAACTGCATTTAAGTAGTAGGAGTGTAACAATATATCATGTCACAATATATCGCAATACAAAAATGCAACAATATCGTATCATGGATAGTGACAATATGTGTCGTGCACAGTTCACCCAAAATAAAATTTACTGTGTGAGAAAAAAATCCAAGTTTGCAGAGTTTTAGTGTCAGTACCACATTAAAGGTGCAATATGTAAAATGTTCTGTTCGCTAGAGACCTTTTCAAAACAAAGGCGTAGCTTGATGACACCAAGTTTGAGCGCGGAATCTTGGGACATGTGGTCTTCACCTCACAGCCGGTGGAAAACAATTGGGATAGGACTCGGGAAGAAATCATGTTAATGGATGAGATTATTAACGTTACTGCAGTATGAAGCAGAGCGGGACCGAGTGTTGCGGGAGCTGAACGAGGCCGCTGGAGCGATTGCCGGCGCCACTTCCGCTTTTCCGGTCATGAGTATGAGGTAACACAGCGCTATTTATCATATTAGATACATTTGAGTGTGTTGAAAATGATGTTATAACGTTACTCTGTGCGTTCGCTCGGCGGCTGCTGTGAGACACTGTTACACACTGCAGTAAGATAGATCGATTTTAGAATATCATATTAAATGCTGGATGGCTTGTGTTGATAAATGGCATGCAATTAATTTTAAAACATATTGTATGATGGAGAAAATTCTGTATTACTGTTACTAAAAATAAAGCTGCATCTGATTATGCTGTGTTAGCTACTTCACAAAATAGTGTTTTTCTCTGAGGCATGGTAAAGCATGGTACTCGCAAAAAATCAAGAAAATTAGATTTAAACAATAAGACTGAACGTGTTGAGCTATATAACAATAATTAGTTTTCTGTCTATAAATATATCAAAACAGTTGTTCCCTTGTCTATTAAAACATGTACTATATTAAAGCGTCTTTGGTGTTTCCATGGTTTCTACAAAATAATGCGGGTATGACGCAATTGACAGGCGACTCCTTACACGTCCCGGAGCCTTGGTTAAAATTGCAATTTTCTCACGATTTACAAATAGTTGCAAACATTTGGGATATTGTAAGTACTCAAGTGAACAAAATATATAACACTGGCCTAGTGGTTCTTGGATATTTTACTGCAAAATTCATACATATTGCACCTTTAAACTACTATATATAATGTTGAATATAATGTATAATAATGCAATAGGGGAATATTTGTGGGTCCTGATAATGCCAAATGTCTTATGTTGCCAGTAAAAAGTGGCCTACATTATTTTAAATATATCTAGTCAGTGACAGAGTGCAAACATATTCATCCAAAATAAATCTGTTTCAGCGTTAGAATCATGAATATTTGTATTCTGGTGTCACCATTGTCCTGTGCACTGGGGTTACCAACACCAAGTTCAAGCCTATTCATTTCCACCCCCGATGTAATACCGAATTTAGCACTTTAATCAACAACAGTACGTTTTTTGTTATCCTTTTACCATATATTGCAATAATATTGAATCGTGAGTTCAGTATCGTGATATGTATCGAATCGTGACATGAGGGTATCGTTACACCCCTAGAAAATAGCTAAAACATAACTAACTTCAAACTAACCGCTGAGATGAGTCTGTGACACTTCCTCTGTATCTGTCAGCTCTGCTTTGGCACTTTTAATTAGACTGGCATCCATTTTTTTCAAGCCTACCACTGATCTCTAGAAAGTACATAAGAGATCTCAATAATTGTGCAAGTATGAGCTCAGTGTTTTGTGTACAGTGGGATCTAAAACGTAATACAATTTAGCTCACCCTCATTTGTTCACTCTGTATGAGCAGTTCTTTGGCTCTGGAGACTGAGCTTCTTTCTGTATCCATAATGCTTCTGGCCATCTGCAGATTCCTCTCTTGAAGCTTTTCACAGTGCTCCTCCAGGTCTTTTATTGCTTCTTTTCTGGATGTGATGAGTAACTACAACAGATTGCAGTTGTCAACATTGTGTAAACTAAACACAAGTGAACTATTAAAGACACAAGTGAACTATTAAAGTCGCCTTTCCTGCTTGACAGTACACACACCAGTGTTTTGATATTGTCTTCCCTCTTTGAGGTGATCTGGTCCTGCTCCACTTTTTTAGTCGTCCTTCTTGTAGAGAGTTTGGGGAGTGTTGTGAAATCATTTTGAACAGTGTTTTGAGATGTCCCTGTTCACAAAGCAGAGATAACAAAACAATGCATAAAGACAAACATGTCTCACTACAGTATTACTTTAATCCCTATCCATGTTTATACCTGATTTTCCAGTTGGAGATGGTCTGATTCCTCCTTTGTTAGATGATATGACTGCTTTATGATGAAGCAGAGGCTTAGGTCTTGCATTTCGCTCCCATTCGCTATAATCCTTGAAAAATATTTTAATAAAAAGTGTTTAGCCTAACTGCAGCTGTTTCCATGGAAGAACATTACATTAATATTAACCTAACAATCATAAACACAGTCAGTCAGTCATACCACTGGATGAAATTTCAGCATCTCTTGAGGTGTTACGATGCTGTTTTCTTCACAGGTAAAATCAGCTTTGTCGATATCAAAAACTCATCGAGAGTTCGTTAACAATTCTAGTAGTCCATAAGTTTGCCATAGCAACCGGAGATACACGCCTGCGTACTACGTACTTCTGCTGCCATCTAGTGGAAATACTGAGCATGCGCGAAAATGGGAAAATTCTCTTCTGTTTCCTGTAATTCGATTTTTCATTATTTAACAGAAAAGTGAATGTAATCCTTAATATGAACTTATATAAATCCCTGCGATTGTAGAAAAGGGAGTGAATAAAGATTCAACAGTAAAATATAGGCCTACTTGTTTGTGTCAAAATACACTTTTATTGCTGACATTCTTGCATTATAGATAGGATTATGTGTTTGTTTTACATAAGATAAGGTTATACAAAACATGGCAAATTTACAACACAGATAATATAAAATGTATTATAAATAGCATATAGGAATGATTTAAACATCCAACTTTACCATCAAAATATTAACATTAGGAATTATATTAATTTGTATAATGAATAGCAGTGCATAAAATATTTTACTGCACAATTTAAGGCCCTAATATTATGTAATCATGAATATACAGATGAATACACAACTTTCTCTGCACACACACACACACACACACACACACACACACACACACACACACACACATATAATGAATAACATTAAATAGCCCAGTGTTTTGTTTGTTGATATGGCACCATCGAACTTGATCATTTTTATGATCACTGCAAATAATAAAATCTTAACATTTAAATATTAAAAAAAACAAAAATGTGTTATTGAAACAGTAGTACACTCAAAAGTATAAAGTAATGCTGCAGATTCTTCTGGATGAGGTTTTCAATGGCAATTACAGTGCTGAAGACATCATGCCGTGTTGTTGTTGATGTCCATGCGGCCGATGAGCTCCGTGACCAGCGCCTGCAGCGTCTCTGAACGCATTTTGCTCACTTCCAGCACAGCTTCGTGATTGACAGTCTCATTGTCCTCATAGCTTTTCACCACTTTGTTAGTGATGAGGGAGAGACCAAAGACTCTCATGCCACAATGACTGGCAACCAACACTTCCGGTGCAGTACTCATTCCTTTAAAGGCAATTGATGTATAAATTAATAATAATTAAGACAGTATAAATATTACTATAAAATAAAATGTTAATATACATGAAGTGTGTTATATCTGTGCCACTACTTTCACAAATGGAAAAGTTTTTTACAAAATCCTGCCTAATTTAAAGGGTTAGTTCACCCAAAAATTTAAATTCTGTCATTAATTACTCACCCTCATGTCGTTCCACACCTGTAAGACCTTCGTTCATCTTCGGAACACAAATTCAGAGCGTGCCAAAGTCATGTGAACCACTGAAATTTCGAAACGTTTCGAAACACTTATGACGTAATGAAGCCTCGTTTACTGAAATCACGTGACTTTGGCGCTCCGAACCACTGATTCGAAACAAAAGATTTGTAAAGCTTCGAAGCTTAAAGGAACACTCCACTTTTTTTGAAAATAGGCTCATTTTCCAACTCCCCTAGAGTTAAACAGTTGAGTTTTACCGTTTTTGAATCCATTCAGCCGATCTCCAGGTCTGGCGGTACCACTTTTAGCATAGCTTAGCATAGTTCATTGAATCTGATTAGACCGTTAGCATCTCGTTAAAAAATGACCAAAGAGTTTCAATATTTTTCCTATTTAAAACTTGACTCTTCTGTAGTTACATCTGTACTAAGACCGACGGAAAATGAAAAGTTGCGATTTTCTAGGCCGATATAGCTAGGAACTATACTCTCATTCCGGCGTAATAATCAAGGAACTTTGCTGCCGTACCATGGGTGCAGCAGGCGCAATGATATTACAGAGAGTATAGAGATGAGATTATAGTATATTAATGACAGTATAGTTCCTAGCCATATCGACCTAGAAAATCGCCACTTTTAATTTTCCGTCGGTCTTAGTACACAATGTAACTACAGAAGAGTCAAGTTTTAAATAGGAAAAATATTGAAACTCTTTGGTCATTTTTTAAGGAGATGCTAACGGTCTAATCAGATTCAATGAACTATGCTAAGCTATGCTAAAAGTGGTACCGCCAGACCCGGAGATCGGCTGAATGGATTCGAAAACGGTAAAACTCAACTGTTTAACTCTAGGGGAGTTGGAAAATGAGCCTATTTTCAAAAAAAGTGGAGTGTTCCTTTAAGGAAGCAGTGTTTTGAAATCGCCCATCACTAGATATTGTTGAATAAAGTCGTTATTTAGGTTTTTTTTGGCGCACAAAATGTATTCTTGTCGCTTCGTAACATTAAGGTTGAACCACTGTAGTCACATGAACTGTTTTAAATATGTCTTTAGTAGCTTTCTGGGCATTGAAAGTGTTAATTATCTTGCTGGCTATGCAGGCCTCACTGAGCCATCGGATTTTATCAAAAATATCATAATTTGTGTTCCGAAGATGAACGAAGGTCTTACGGGTGTGGAACGACATGAGGGTGAGTAATTAATGACATTATTTTTTATTTTTGGTAGAACTAACCCTTTAAGCAATTTAAAGTGCCCCTATTATGCTATTTCAAAGGTTCCTAATTTAGTTTTGGAAGTCTCCTACAATAGGTTTACATGCATCCAAGGTCAATATACATCAGCATCACCTCTTTTCTTACAGAGTCTGAAATGGTTCGTTAAAGGATTCAGTCTCTCTAAACTCCTCCTTTCCAAAAGCATACTCAGCTTTGATTGGTCAAATGGCCCAGTTTGTTATGACTCTTCTACCGCTTACAGCGCATGTGGTAAACGAAACAACCTTTATAAATCTGAATTTTGAGTCCTCGTTGTTTGGAAATGCATGCAAAGTGGATTTGCTTTCGCAGTGCAGAAAACAGCGTCTTTTCAACATCTTTTCAAACTCATCCAGGCCTCAGCTACAACTACAGTGTTTGAGGGTCAAAGTAGATGTTTGCGTAGGCCGTAGGCTGGCATTATGTAAATTTGTTACGAACCTATGTAAGTTCGTGCAGAAAGCAAGACTGGAATTACTGATGACTCATTTCAGGCAGTTCAGAATTGATTCTTTGAGAGATTTATTGTGCACTTTGAAACTTTGCAGACCTTTTACATTCACAAACAGCTATGTAGCCCACTACATAAAGGGTAATCTGAAAAATCATAATAAGGACACTTGAAGGATTTTGATTAGATATGAATTGTATTGATTTTACTAAATGAGACACCATCTTACCAACTGCATCAACTCCCAGTTTGTGCAGAAGTCGGGCTTCAGCGATGCTCTCAAAGTTGGGTCCTCCCACCATGCAATACACACCTTCTCGGACATACTGGGAGACACCCATGCTCTTACAGATGTCGAACGCCATCTTCCGTAGGCTTTTGTCATAGACCCCAGACATGGGTGGAAATCGAGGGCCAAACCTTGATAGCGACCGATAAATGATTACATTCCTTATACTGGTGATTATAATGAATGAACGCTTTCTTAACTCACTTCAACATGTACGCTGATACTCACTTATCATCATTAGGGCCATTGAGAGGGTTCAGTCCAGCAAGTCCAGGGAAGTTAATGTGGTCACGTATGATCATAATATCACCACAGCTATAACTGTCCGCTAACGACCCCGCAGCGTTAGTGACAATCAAGGTGTCGACACCCAGAAGCTTAAACACTCTAACTGGAAAAGTGACCTGAGGAACACAAGCACAAATTCTGGTAATCCATTTTCAACATCCGCCACCTTTGTAATAAACCTTCACAAGCTTGCTGCTGTACTGTACAAGGCATTTTAACAATAAGCCATTTTAATCTAACCCTGTGTTATGTAAACCACACAAAAGTTTCATTGAATTGTGGCATAAAGCATGTGACTCAAAGTAGCGTATTTATGACACGTGATGCCAAGATAATGTCAGATTAACATGAGCCATGAAGCAAATAAAGCCTGAAGAAGCATTAAACTGTGTTAGCACAAAAATTATATGTGCTGAAATGAAAAATGTGTACTACTTTTGGGGTCACTAAGAGTTTTTTGTTGTTATTGTTGTTTTAACAAATGAATACAGTACTTTTATTCAGCGAAGATGCATTAAATTGCAGTAAAGACAACTATAATGTTACATAAGATTTCTATTTCAAGTTTCCACACTAAGATTTTTTGTCTTGAGCACTAAATCAACATATTAGAATGATTTCTGAAAGATCATGTGACACTAAAGACTGGAGTAATGATAAAGATACTTGTGAAAAATTCTTACCGACCACAAATGTTTACATATAATTTATTGCAAAGAACGTAGTGTCACTGATTTAAAAAGGACAAACCTTGCTTAGTGTGTGTCCCTCATACATGTGAAATCGACCCTGCATGCACACGCAGGTCTTCCCTTTGAGCTCCCCAAAAACAAGCCTTCCAGCATGACCTTTCACTGTTCGAATACACACAAACACAGACACATCAAGCATTATTACTCAAAATGCACACACATACAAAAATGTTCCTATAATTTTGTTTCATGCATCCATTTAAAATTGTTGAAGGCGCCAATTAAAATGATGTTCTAAATTTTTGCAGGTTAAAAACTGCGTAACATGCTAGCATAATATTTACATTTATACATTTGGCAGATGCTTTTATACAAAGTTACTAAGTTATACATTTTTTCATTTTTATCTGTTCCTTATCTGTTATCTTGCTTTCCCATGGGAATCAAACCTATGACCTTGATGTTGCCAGTGCCATGCTCTACTGTGTGATAATACTTTGTCTTTATTTTAACAACAGAGAAAAACACTGGAGCAAATACATTGTTACATGCTCTGACCATTCTTACCTGTGCTCTGAGGAAAGCCAGGGATGTCAGAGTATTTGAAAGAGTCTTGGCACTTGAGCGCGTCCGCCAGCATGCCCAGTCCAGAGCCGCAGATGATGGCCACTTTAGGTCTGTGTTGTGTTTGGGACAGCAGCCAGTCTGCCGTTCTCTGGTAGTCCTCATGGCTGGTGATGAGAATGAAACATATTTATTAAACTGAAAGCCTGATTATATTCATTTGAGGGAACTGTGGAATGTAAGGCATCAATTGCTGACTCTATATTGTCCAATTAGATATGACTGGAATTCATGTTTTGCACATTGTTGACTGTGTACAGTTTTTGAAATATCAGGACTAAACTTATAAAAAGTATTATACTGATTTAAAGTATAAAACAATAATTAGCTTGACCTGAATCATACTGTAAAATGATATAATTTACAGAATTAAACAGTATTAAAACTTTTTAAGAAAAAAAGTAGTTATGTATGACATTTCTTCATACACACAATGTACTTTACATTAACCTTAAGATGGAAATAAAATGTGACTTACCAGATTTGATCTTTACTATGCATGTTGTTCGTCTTAAAGAATATTTGAAACTCTAAAGTGTTCCTGGAATTGAGCAGTGTGTGAATGAGAGAACAGCTCTCTCCATTTAAGTAAACCTAGTGTCTGACCTCACTAACACACACAAACGCTCTGATTGGTTACAACTCAGTGTAATAGTTAGTCATGCCAAATGAATTGCCTTGTAATTTGTAGGTGTGCCTAAGTATAATATCAGAGACAAACTAAACTTTCAATCAGATTTGGGGGAAGTAAGCTTTTAAAACTGAACACACAAGAATATCTTATGTGTAAAAAAAAAAAAAAAAAAAAAAATCAGTGTACTTGTGAATGCATAGTCAATTCAAAGTTTAATTGCATCACAAGGGGATTTTTTTTGACAGATCTAATCATAGGATCAGAAGTCATCAATTAGGGGAAAAAATAGCATAAATTAATTTAAAAACTGGAAAACACATTAAACACACTCATTTTAAACTATACTGCATTTGTTTCCTAGTTGTATGCTGAGATAATTGATCAGTATTCTTATATTTTTCAGCATTTGTTTTTAGGTTTGATGCAGATTTTACATGTACAGTCAGGCCTGTTTCATAATGCAGGTCTCAAAGTGTGCAGTAGATCCAGATCTGTCAATGGGTTGAGCTTGAGTTCTTCCACAGGATCTGTAACATGTGAGGCACATTATCAGGGGTACATACTCCTACCCAAATCCAAAGCATGAGACTAGAAAAATTAATTTCGGGACCTCACAAGATTTGTCTGATTGCAAGCAATTTTCCACTTTTAGATGCAGAACAAAGTCTTGTAAAAACATTTCAAAGGTAAATTAACTTCTTTTATCTTGCCATCATTAAGAGTATTGCATTTTACACAGTGGTTCTCACTGGCTTGTGTATGTATTGTCCTTGACCAAAATCAAAGACTGATACACTACTGTTTCCCACACATTCTGCACTTTTAGTAACAGGATCTGTAAGTTCAATTACGTAGAAAATAAGAACAGAAATGATTCTACTATGTGAGAAGAAAGAGACCAAAGTGATGCAAGATATATGAAACTAGCACAGCTGAGTAGGAAATCAAATGCCTGGGACAATGGACACTTATACAATTTAACAGTCGTTACGCAAAAATATTTGTCTGTAGAATGCAGTGACTGACCAATAAGAACCAAGTATTCTGAGAGTGTGTAATAAGAGAGCTCATTCATCATGCAGTGAAAGAAACTATTATTCGACTCTTTTTATGGACATTTAAATACGAAAAACAAAAAGTATGAATGCATGATCAGTATCATATTGGTTATAAGTCAATATTAGATCATTTTTAATTTTTTGCTACTGGATATGTACAAACCTGTACAAATTGTGAATAAAAAAGGAATGCAATAATTTACAAATCTCATAAACTTATATTTTATTCACAATAGAATATAGATAACATATCAAATGTTGAAAGTGAGACATTTTGAAATGTCATGCCAAATATTGGCTCATTTTGGATTTCATGAGAGCTACACATTCCAAAAAAGTTGGGACAGGTAGCAATAAGAGGCCGGAAAAGTTAAATGTACATATAAGGAACAGCTGGAGGACCAATTTGCAACTTATTAGGTCAATTGGCAACATGATTGGGTATAAAAAGAGCCTCTCAGAGTGGCAGTGTCTCTCAGAAGTCAAGATGGGCAGAGGATCACCAATTCCCCCAATGCTGCGGCGAAAAATAGTGGAGCAATATCAGAAAGGAGTTTCTCAGAGAAAAACTGCAAAGAGTTTGAAGTTATCATCATCTACAGTGCATAATATCATCCAAAGATTCAGAGATTCTGGAACAATCTCTGCGCGTAAGGGTCAAGGCCGGAAAACCATACTGGATTCCCGTGATCTTCAGGCCCTTAGACGGCACTGCATCACATACAGGAATGCTACTGTAATGGAAATCACAACATGGGCTCAGGAATACTTCCAGAAAACATTGTCGGTGAACACAATCCACCGTGCCATTCGCCGTTGTCGGCTAAAACTCTATAGGTCAAAAAAGAAGCCATATCTAAACATGATCCAGAAGCGCAGGCGTTTTCTCTGGGCCAAGGCTCATTTAAAATGGACCGTGACAAAGTGGAAAACTGTTCTGTGGTCAGACGAATCAAAATTTGAAGTTCTTTTTGGAAAACTGGGACGCCATGTCATCCGGACTAAAGAGGACAAGGACAACCCAAGTTGTTATCAGAGCTCAGTTCAGAAGCCTGCATCTCTGATGGTATGGGGTTGCATGAGTGCGTGTGGCATGGGCAGCTTACACATCTGGAAAGGCACCATCAATGCTGAAAGGTATATCCAAGTTCTAGAACAACATATGCTCCCATCCAGACGTCGTCTCTTTCAGGGAAGACCTTGCATTTTCCAACATGACATTGCCAGACCACATACTGCATCAATTACAACATCATGGCTGCGTAGAAGAAGGATCCAGGTACTGAAATGGCCAGCCTGCAGTCCAGATCTTTCACACATAGAAAACATTTGGCGCATCATAAAGAGGAAGATGTGACAAAGAAGACCTAAGACCGTTGAGCAACTAGAAGCCTGTATTAGACAAGAATGGGACAACATTCCTATTCATAAACTTGAGCAACTTGTCTCCTCAGTCCCCAGACGTTTGCAGACTGTTATAAAAAGAAGAGGGGATGCCACACAGTGGTAAACATGGCCTTGTCCCAACTTTTTTGAGATGTGTTGATGCCATGAAATTTAAAATCAACTTATTTTTCCCTTAAAATTATACATTTTCTCAGTTTAAACATTTAATATGTCATCTATGTTATATTCAGAATAAAATATTGAAATTTGAAACTTCCACATCATTGCATTCCTTTTTTATTCACAATTTGTACAGTGTCCCAACTTTTTTGGAATCGGGTTTGTAATTGTGCATGCTAATTTCCTCTAAATTTACATTTAGTTAAACACAATTAGTTTAATAATGCTGTTAAATGTAATCTTTTAGCAAATTAAAAAAATCTCCGTATCCATTTTGTGCATTGTAATCAGTGTTGGGGGTAACTCATTACAAGTAACTCGAGTTGTATAATCAGATTACTTTTTTCAAGTAACTAGTAAAGTAACGCATTACTTTTATATTTACAACAAAATATCTGAGTTACTTTTTCAAATACGTAATGCAAGTTACTTTGTTTTCCCATTTATTGACTGACAGCTCTCCTGTCTCCATGTTGAGAGAAATCGGGAGTAAATGCAGAGGTGTTGTGTGTGAACATGATGGTTATTTTAGACTAGTTCTAGACTAAATGTGAGCATTTACTCATTTACTTCTCCTGTGTCCTATTCTTCTGTACTTCTGTACTGAATGTCAGCACAGCTGAAAGGCTTGTTTGTTTGAGCTGCGCCCTCTACTGTACAGGTGGGAATTTGCATTTCCTTCAGCCTGAGGCTTATTCATTTCACTTTTGGTGTGAAAGGGCCTTCTTTACATTTGACAAAAATAGAACTTGGTCATTATAAAAACAAACAAACAAACAAACAGCCCAGCCCAAATGAGAAAAAGTAAAGCAAAAGTAATATGACGAAGTACTTTCCATAAAAAGTAACTAAGTAACGCGATTAGTTACTTTTTTAGGGAGTAACGCAATATTGTAATGCATTACTTTTAAAAGTAACTTTCATTTATTTATTTTCATTTATTTAGATAAAATAGTATAGAGAATTAATATCGTCCAGCTGTTGGCCATAACAAGAAAATAATTATCATCTTATTGCATCAACCAGAATTTTAAGTTGCATCCCCAACAAAACTGCTCACCCAAGACAAAAAGAATTCAAGAACGGACTCGATCCTGTGAATGTGATCATTCCTATGAGGAACAATCAGCTTTAGACAATAATATTTACATTTTCAGCATTGCTTTCTCACATACCATCAGTCTGACAATGTGCACCAGAGTCAAGATAGCTTTCAGACACATGAAAACCTTTTGTCCCAAGAGGACATGGTAAAACTTGCATAGCGGGTCATATTTAACTAGGCTCATGTGAGTGATACAATGTAACCAAGCTGATTAAGAGAATGGCAGAGAATGACAGACAGAGAGAGAGAGGGAGAGAGAGAGAGAGAGAAAGAAAGCGTATCCCTCTTTCTCTGTAATTACATTAACAATGTCGAGTGCCAAGCATACCCTATGCATCTCTCTCTCTCCATCTGCTCAGACGTAATCTGTGGCATATGAGTCACATGTGATTTCACCCACTGGAATCTCATTGTACAATTCGCTCATTATTAATGGATTCTAAATAAAAACAGAATGAAAAGTTTTTTGTTTTTTTTTTACATTTAATGTAAAAAGTGAAATCTCATATTAATGTACTTCAATTAATGGTCTTCAATTTAGCTTTGCAAAAAAAGTGTTAAATGTGTTAAATATAATATATCAATGTAACTTCAACCGAATCTGAAGTTAAGCAGCTAAAATTCAAGTTAAATGTCTTTATTATTCTTGCAAATTTAAAACGTGTTAATTAAAGTTACACTATGTAACTTTTTATTCAATATTAACAAAATTTAAATAATGAATTATTATCAATAATATTTTCCAAAATGTGTTTTGTCTTACCCTGATTCACTATGGTGAGGCTGTTATAAGTGTTTGTATTTTTAGACATGTCGGGATGGTTTTCCCAGAAAATCATCTGTGCGTGTCTCATCCGTAAATATAGAAATGTTGCTCTGGCTACTTTGACACGTATGGTGTTGGAGTGGCACAGGTTAGTTGTCACAGGTTAGTCAACGAGTGATATAGGTTGACATGGAGCACGAAGAGAACGTGACAGAGCTCGTAATAAAACAAGAATCAACACTGGCTTGGCTTTTTGGAGATAACAAGAACTGAGGGATTTGAAATGTTGTAAAAGTGACACGGAGATGGCGTTTTTATTACTCAACAGATAAGGAATTTTATTGAACAGACAAACTGCCATATGTTGCTCTCTAACAGAGTTCATTGTAAAGCATTATCTATTGTAAAGGGTCATATTCATCCACACAGTCACACAGAGCCAAAGCACAACCAAAACAATGTTCCTCCACAAAATGCATGCAGTTTTGTTTAACTGCTAAAGGGCCAAAAGTTACATAGTATACCTTTAAAATGAAAATATACAAGAATATTATTGTGGATTTGTGATGCAATAATTATCAAGCATGTAAATACATTCATGTGGTACTATGGTCATATTTTTATTAGCCCTACTTAAAATGTAACACTCTTATAATTTTATACAATATGCAACAGGGGGTCTCTGCTTCATCTCTCTATATTTATCAAGGTATACTTGGCCTGAAAAAGGCCAACATAAAAAATGAAAAATGAGCCCCATAGCCTGTGTAATTTCTTAAATAAAAGCACAGTGCTTGGAACGTGCCAGGCATTTCTCACGCGCGAGCCATTTCACATGCTCCACAATACTCACTCTATGCTCTGACGTCGGGCTGGTCATGTGGAGGTGTGCAGTAATTCGTTTTTAGTGAATCTGCTGGGAAACTTGTGACTTGTAGAAGGGTCATATATATGTCTGAGTCCTCATCTTAACCCTGGCCTAACTACCATTCTTATTATTTGTTGTTTCTTGGTTATTTTTATGAACGAGCATGGCAGAAAATGCTTAATATAATGCTCAATATATTTATATATAATAAATATAAATTAAAACTACAACTTTCCACATTGCATAAGCTACTTTTTATTGACTAATTTTAATTATTTTTTTATTTTATTTTTTTTTTTACAATTTTAATAGTATATTAAATTATTAAAGCTTTATAGATTTAATTGCTTAGACATTTATTTGGTTATTTTAATTAAACCATTAAAATGGAAAACAAAAATATAACAAATTTCATAAATTTCAAATACGACAATTCAGCTACAGTCGAGCTACTATATATATATTTCCAAAATGTTGACAAGGCTAAGTTTAATAAAACATGAAAGTAAGGTTAATAATATAAGTTAGATTACACATTTTTCAGTTTTACTCAAATTAGGGTGATGCAAAAATGAGTGCACCCCACAACAAAAACTACTACATCTAGTGCTTTGTATGGCCTCCATGATTTTTAATGACAGCACCAAGTCTTCTAGGCATGGAATGAACAAGTTGGCGACATTTTGCAACATCTATCTTTTTCCATTCTTCAAGAATGACCTCTTTTAGAGACTGGACGCTGGATGGAGAGTGATGCTCAACTTGTCTCTTCAGAATTCCCCATAGGTGTTCGACTGGGTTCAGATCAGGAGCCACTGAATCACTTTCACCCTGTTCTTCTTCAGAAATGTGTTTAGGATCATTGTCATGTTGGAAAAGTGCACGACGACCAAGGGCATGGAGTGATGGCATCTTCTCTTTCAGTATAGAGCAGTACATCTGTGAATTCATGATGCCATCAATAAAAAATGGGCAAGCGTAAGGATTTGAGCGAGTTTGACAAGGGCCAAATTGTGATGGCTAGAAGACTGGGTCAGAGCATCTCCAAAACTGCAGCTCTTGTGGGGTGTTCCCGGTCTGCAGTGGTCAGCATCTATCAAACGTGGTCCAAGGAAGGAACAGTGGTGAACCGGCGACAGCGTCATGAGCGGCCAAGGCTCATTGATGCATGTGGGGAGCGAAGGCTGGCCCAGTGGTCCGATCCAACAGATGAGCTACTGTAGCTCAAATTGCTCAAGAAGTTAATGCTGGTTCTGATAGAAAGGTGTCAGAATACACAATGCATCTCAGTTTGTTGCGTATGGGGCTGCATAGCCCATGAATCATGTTTGAATCTGATTCATCATGAATCTGATGAATCATGTTTTCTTTTACATCACGTGGATGGTCGGGTGCGTGTGCGTCGCTTACTTGAGGAACACGTGGCACCAGGATGCACTAGGGAAAGAAGGCAAGCCAGCGGAGGCAGTGTGATGCTTTGGGCAATGTTCTGCTGGGAAACCTTGTGTCCTTCCATCCATGTGGATGTTACTATTTTGAGGAGCACAACAACGAGTTTGAGGTGTTGACCTGGCCTCCAAATTCCCCAGATCTCAATCCAATTGAGCATCTGTGGGATGTGCTGAACAAACAAGCCCGATCCATGGAGGCTCCACCTCGCAACTTATGGAGTCCATGCTTTGACGGGTCAGGGCTGTTTTGGCAGCAAAAAGGGGACCAACATATTAGGAAGGTGGTCATAATGTTATGCCTGATCGGTATATATATATATATATATAGAGAGAGAGAGAGAGAGAGAGAGGCCAATATAGTGCAGTAAAGGAAGTAATGACTTCTTGGGTGAGGGCATTAAACAGCATTTGATCAGTAGCATTCACACCAAGAAATACCACAATTATATATGACTCATTTGGAAACACAGTGATGAACAGGATCAAAATATTTCACATTTCATCCTGACTTGACCCAAACAAAAAAGGGGACCCTTTTTGCCCTTTCACAGGCCATATGAAGGTGAGTCAGGGAGCCAGTGTGGGTCTGAATCTTAAGCAGCTGACCCTAATCCTCCGAACACATATGGAGCAGGGTCATCCATGTACATCTGGCTCCACTGCTGGGTGCCAAGAGCCAAGGACAGCCAGAAAACATGTAGGGCTACAATCAAGGGCGCACTCTTGGAAACGACGTCCCACCCAATGCCACCCGGGATACGGGAGCTGTGACGGCCTCTATTACCATCTTAAAAGATGACTCTGTCCTACAGTCACACATCCTTCTGCTTGATTAATGTGTTGTTATAGCCTGATGCTACAGAGCATGCTATATTATGCAAATCTGATTTTAATGGACCTGCATTGATAATCGACCATGTGAAAAGAAAGGACATAATTGCATTTCAGAGTGGGCGGAGAGTGAAAGGGAAGTTAAGAGCCACTTAATTGACCAATTGCAGAGAAATATAGTACACAAGAGGAGACTCTTCTCCTGAGTACAATTGCAGATATCCATGAAGGATAGGACACACTTCAGCTCTCATAGCTGCAGTAAATCTACACTATGCCATAAAGCTCCCATCAAACTGTCCTGGCTGTAATTGCCACTAATTGTTGCCATGGATGTCAGTCCCTCTGTTGGGGGTCTCAAAAATGGGGCAAAATGATGGCAAATATTCACAGTCGTAAGCGTGACTGCACAATGCACACACAAACAATCAGAGCCACACATCTGTGATACATGCACACACACTGTTCAGTGATTGCGGTCCCAAACCATATGTGACCCCCTTTATTTGGGAGGGTTTCAAGGTTGACAGTCTGTCCGCGTTGGGCCCACAAATACAACAAGCACTCGCATTGAGAAAAAGTGTTTGTAAATCGGGTTGCCAGAAAATGATTACCTTCGTTATTATTCCACCCAACGGGGGGATTTGCATTGGCGTTTGACTCTATGGGACTTAATGATGCTGTTTTGGTATCACGCAGTAAGCTACTCTCATTGCCAGAATACTCCCCTGCGCTGAGAGAATCGCTGCCTGGGCTGTGGATTATTCTAGATTAGCCGCACTGGGCATAATCTCTGGAGCAGTCTGTATGTCAGTGTGGAGGTGGCAGACAGAAGGGCAGGGCTAACAAGGGCATAGCTCTATCTTGGCTAGCACACACATAAACACAAACAGGCATGTCAGGCCAGTCTTGCTCCTGTGGGAATCTGCTGTTGTGGGTTGCAAACTGCTAATCTAAAGGTATCATAAAAAGGTTTCCATATTTTATCCACAATGTACAAAATGATTATATATCATTTATAAAAGGGGTCAATAAGGAAGTTGATATTGAGTAACTTATGATTATTTTCACGAGTATTTGCAGTTTATTTTTGTTCCACCAACTAAAATAGTTTCAAACTAATTTAAAAGCAGAATCAACTGTAGCACATCTCCTAGGGATTCACAGGGATATGACTTAATTGGTTGAGTAAATTATTCAATGACTCGTTCATAAAAGACTGATACTTGTTGCATTCCTGAATGAATCAGTGTTTTAAACAAATGGGTTGAGTGAATGATTTAATGACTCACGCATAAAGATAATCACTTATTTTGTTTCTCTAAGTTTTGTGGCTTTTAAAAATGAAATAAAATTTCAATCCTTAAAGCATCTGAAAAAAGAAATGCCTTAAACCAAAATGACTTGCAATATATACTGACATACACCCCCCCATGTGTGTGTATATATATATATATATATATATACAGGTGCTGGTCATATAATTAGAATATCGTGAAAAAGTTCATTTTTTTATTGTAAATTATTTAAAAAAATTAAACTTTCATATATTCTAGATTCCCTACATGTAAAGTAAAACATTTCAAAAGTTTTTTTTTTTTTAATTTGTTGATTAGAGCGTACAGCTAATGAAAGTCCAAAATCCAGTATCTCAAAATATTAGAATATTTACAATTGAGTTTCATTAAATGACCATCCCTACAGTATAAATTCCGGGTATCTTCTGTTCTTTGAAACCACACTAATGGGGAAGACTGCTGACTTGGCAATGGTCCAGGAGACAATCATTGACCCCCTTCACAAAAAGAGTAAGTCACAGAAGGTCATTACTGAATGGGGTGGCTGTTTACAGAGTGATGTATCAAAGCATATTAAATGCAAAGTTGACTGGAAGGAAGAAATTGGGTAGGCAAAGGTGCACAAGCAACAGGGATGACCGCAAGCTTGAGAATACTGTCAAGTAAAGCCAATTCAAACACTTGGGAGAGCTTCACAATGAGTAGAATGAAGCCGGAGTCAGCGCATCAAGAGTCACCACACTCAGACATCTTCAGGAAAAGGACTACCAAGCCACTTCTGAACCAGAAACAACGTCAGAAGCATCTTACCTGGGCTAAGGAGAAAAAGAACTGGACAGTGAACAGTGGTCGAAAATCCTCTTTTCAGATAAAAGTAAATTTTGCATTTCATGTTGAAATCATGGTCCCAGAGTCTGAAGGAAGACTGGAGAGGCACAGAATCCAAGCTGCTTGAAGTCTAGTGTGAAGTTTCTGAAGTCAGTAATGATTTGGGGGGGCCGTGACGTCTGCTGGTGTTGGTCCATTGTGTTTTATCAAGTGCAAAGTCAATGCAGCCATCTTCCAGGAGATTTTGGAGCACTTTATGCTTCCATCTGCTGACAAGCTTTATGGAGATGCTGATTTCCTTTTCGAGCAGGACTTTAGCATCTGCCCACAGTGCAAAAACCACTTCCAAGTGGTTTGCTGACCATGATATTACTGTGCTTTACTGGCCAGCCAATATGCCTGACCTAAATCTATGGGATATTTTCAAGAGAAAATGAGAAACAGTCGATCCAACAATATACAGATGATCTGAAGGCTCAATAGTGCCTCAGCAGTGCCACAGGCTGATCACTTCCATGCCACACTTCACTGATGCAGTAATTTGTGCTAGGAGCAAGTCATTTGCTGTAATATGTCCTGCCGATCAAGTATTGAGTGCACAAAAGAACATACTTTAAAGAACTTGAACTTTTCTGTTTTGCAAATCCATTTTTTGATTGATCTTAGGAAATATTCTAATATTTTGAAATACTGGATTTTGGACTTTCATGAGCTGTACGCTCTAATCATCAAAATTTAAAAAAAAAAACTTTTGAAATGTTTTACTTTACATGTGGGGAATCTAGAATATATGAAAGTTTCATTTTTAAAAATAATTTATAATAAAAAAATGAACTTTTTGATGATATTCTAATTATATGACCAGCACCTGTATACACACACACATATAGTGCATGGAATGCAACAATTTATTGTGTTTAGCAAAGTTACAAAGTTTAAAAAACAACTAGTTTTGTTTCAAAATGAATCAGTGTTTTTGAACGAATTGGAAGAATTATTCAATGACTCACTTACTCACTTGTCGCCACCTACTGGGCATGTAACCTGCAGAAAGAGTCACTGAAAATTCTCCACCACTAATATATATTGGGAGGGCATGATCCTCTATGGTGGTCCTGGAGTGGGAAGATGTTTTCTTTGGTTTTGGTGAGTAAAGAAGTAACCTTCTGAAATCAAATCATAAGAGAAAAGAAAACTCAATTTCCAGAATATTACTCAATATTATTTATGTTGTCTGATGAGTATTGTGTCATACATTCTCCACTTTAGTTATATATACATGCTTGCAGACATCCTAAACTCCTAAACATTTACACACACAAAGTATGCATACAGTAAGTACATATTAGAGTTTCACTCCACATTGCACATATCTGCAGATTTGTTTGATTGTTTTGGTCTCTGCGGCCCCACCTCAGCTGGATCTATGTATCCATGTGATGTGTGAGTGAATGCACCGTCGGTGTGAATTAAGAGGGGACTGCTGACACTCGACTGGCTGAGTCCAATAATGGGACCCCTGCTGTGGGGAAGGCCAACACAGGCAGAGGGGGGCCCTGCATGGGGGTCACGCTTGGCTACACTTAGAGTAAGGGGACGTGGCACTGTCACTCAGAGATATGGAGATATTTCTCCAGACCTCCGTGAAGTCTGTAAGGGTTGCATGCAGTGTTATGACAGGTCAGGTTTTGAGATGGGTAATTTTTTAGTAAGTGTGCATACAGCAACTGAGTACACCAGGAGCCTGTCAGTCCCATAACTCACATTACATATTTTAAAAGTCATATTTTTAAAGTTATCTTCAAGCATACATTTATATATCAAGAAAATGTTTATGTAGATTTTCTATCTATCTATCTATCTATCTATCTATCTGTCTGTCTGTCTGTCTATCTATCTGTCTGTCTGTCTGTCTCTGTGTAAAGAAATTAATACATTTATTCAGCAAGGACACACTGAATTGATCAAAAGTGGCAGTAAAGACATTTATGTTACAAAATAAGACATTTATGTTATGTTCTTCCTTTGTTCTTTTGAACTTTCGAGTCATCAAAGAATTCTGGGGGGGGAAAAAACATATCACAGGTTCCACAAAAATATTAAGCAGCACAACTGTTTTCAACACTGATAATAATAAGAAATGTTTCTTGAGCACCAAATTAGTGTATTACAATGATTTCTGAAGGATTATGTGAAACTTAAAAGTGGAGAAATGGCTGTGAAATATTCAGCTTTGCTAATATGGGAAAATAATGCATTTTAAAATATATGAAAATAGAAATCTGATATTTTAAATTGTAGCAATATTTCACAATATCTCTGTTTTTACTATATTTTCGCATAAGAGAATGGTATATAAAACATAATAGTATATTTTTTGCATGCTTGAACTAATCTCTCTGAAATTATATTACAATAAAACATGCTTGCCTTTGAAATATTCTCAGGAATTTCACTGCTGAAGACAGGGTTACTTTAAGCTGGCAGAAATGATACCGTCATCCAGGATATATCAGCAAACAGGAATATAGTATTCAAATAGCATTAGTGTAAACCCATCACAGTCGAGGTCTGTGTTTGTGTGATGTTACTCACATCTGGAATTATAGGAACTTTAACGTAGGAAGCTTTAATCCTGCTTGAAAGAGAAGGAGAGGTGGAGGAGGGGGAGGAAGAAGAGAGAGAGAGAATTAAATGCATTTTTGTGTCGCTCAGAACAGTCAAAACAATTTTGTAATTCAGATTTTTTTTTTTTTTAAAGATAATAATGCTACATACAAAAACTAATAGCTAAATATGCACATTAACTAAGTGGCTGTAATTAAATTTGTTTTGTTGTTTGTTTGTCTTTTCCACCCACATCCACGTTATTATTTTAGCAGATAAATTCCTAATTTACATTTCCTGGCAATGCTGTATTTTAGTAGCCATGCCAACGTTAGAGAGAGAAAGAGAGAGAGTGAGAGAGAGGCATACAGAGCACTCTGGGGAGCAGAGCGACTGTGAAGGGACCCTGGATCGCTCCTGACTCCTGTTTGATTCCTCTGCGCCAACTGTGCCCATTCATGCATGGCGTAGTTCCTTGTGGCACTCCACAAATCACCAGAACCTTCATATCAGGGAGAGACTGCTTCTTTTTAGCCCATCCCCCACATTCTCTCAGCCTATATCCCTCTGTTACACCTGTTTTTTCTTCTTCTTTCATTTAGCTTACATTCTGGCTACACTCTTAAAAGTAAATGTTCTTTATTGGCATCAGTGGTTCCTTTCAGAACATTTAAAGGGTTAGTTCACCCAAAAATGAAAATTGTGTCATTTATTACTCACCCTCATGTCGTTCCACACCCGTAAGACCTTCGTTCCTCTTCGGAACACAAATTAAGATATTTTTGATAAAATCCGATGGCTCAGTGAGGCCTCCATTGTCGGCAAGATCATTCCCTTTTTCAATGCCCAGAAAGCTACTAAAGACATATTTAAAACAGTTCATGTGACTACAGTGGTTCAACCTTAATGTTATGAAGTGACTGTGTAACTTATAGCATTTGAAGGACAGCAGTGGTGGCAACAATAACAATAATATCAATAATATTAACATATTACCATGGAATATATTTATATTTATATTATATTTATACTGTCTTATTGAATCTAATGGAAATAACGTGTTAATAGCATTTGATATTAACAGGAATTTGCATATTACTACATATCTTTTATACTGATATATGTAAGAGGGAATGTATGTAAGTATACATACATAGCTTCATTACTTTTCTTATTATTATTATATTATTATACTAACAAACACCCTATTTCTTCAACTTCGTTCTTTATATTCAACAATTAAATTGACTGAATGTACCATGTTAATAACAATAGATGTTATAAAGAAAATGTATATACCGTATCCTTGTATATTGACATTTATGTATGTATATGTATGTAAATATATGTATATGTGTGCATGTATGTACGTCCATCTGTGTATGTACATATATTACATACTTTTTGTTATAGATATACATTTACCTCTTCTATATATACTGAAAGCTGTGGAATAACCTTTGCATTTTAGTACATGATATATGACATTTATATTTATGTATAGGTATATGTGTATCTTTACTTCTTTATGTATCTCGGTATGTTTGTTCTGTTATCTTTTCTCTCTTTTTTGTTTTGTTTTTGTTTCGCCTGTTGGCTTCTTATGTTATGTCACCTTTCACTCTTTCAATAAAAAAAAAAAAAATGTTATGAAGCGATGAGAATACTTTTTGTGTGCCAAATTTTTTTTTAAAAATAACGACTTTATTCAACAATATCTAGTAATGGGCGATTTCAAAACACTGCTTCATGAAGCTTCGAAGCTTTACAAATCTTTTGTTTCGAATCAGTGGTTCGGAGCGCGAATCAAACTGCCAAAGCCACGTGAAACACTGAAACACTTATGACGTAATGAAGCCTCGTTATGCTCCGAACCACTGAATTTTCATTTTTGGGTGAACTACCCCTTTAACATTCAACTTAAAACTTCCATTGCACAAAACATTCTTTAGAGTGGAAAGAGGTTCTTTAGTTTAGTAAAATGTTCTTTACACTAAGAAAAATTGGTTCTTTTAAGAACTGTTCAATCAAAGGTTCTTTGGGGAACCAAAAGTTGTTCTTCTACAGCAAAAGTTGGCCTTACAGCAAAAACCTGTGTGCTAAACCTTTGAATAATTTCCTGCACTGGACAGTAGATGTCACTAAATCTAAACTAGTTCTCCAGGATTAGCTGGTCGCACCTGCTACCGGATCCTGTTATACACTGAAGGGATCTTGTAAATGTGCAAAACATAAACAGCATATTTTCATCAGTGCTGTTGTTTATGCTACATGAAATTGCATGTTTAAGTTTATAAACTCATGATTATCCTGTCAGATTTAATAACATATTTCCTGGTAGACACACATCTTACATGAAGTACACACACAGTGTTCATATTATGTCTAACTGATTTAAACCATAGCAGATTTATCTAATGTCAGCATGAAAATGTTTGTCAAAATCTAAAAGAAAACACCTGACATTCATACTGATGCATACTGTAATCACTTTGTCTGTTTTCCCTGCAAGTATTTTAGCATTATTAACACTTTTTTTTTTCTTATCATCATCATCATACCCGACTTACTCGTATCTACAGTTATTTGCACTCATCAGTTTCACACTTTGCTGTGATCTGTCATTAATATTTCATGACAGGGCTGTGACTACCTTAGATTTGCAAATGACTTTCAGCTCAGGTCTTTTTCTTATACTGTATATATAAAATCCAGCTCACAGATTCTCATCACTTAAAACATGCTTTCACAAAACCTTTACAGAAATAACATTACGATTTAAGACTGACGCAATCTACTGTATCTGGAGACATAAAACTGAGTTTCATCATATTTACTCTCTTTAAAATGCTTTCAGCTGACAATATGAATCACAATTGATCAAATGCGAATTCTTCATGCACCCATGAATAATTTATCATCAAATGGGTGCTTGATGCTGTTTTTAAATAATTCATTACTCCGAAGAAGGCCAGCATCACATAAGCTACACATAAGTATGATGATTAAAAGAAAACAAAATACATCTGAATCAATAGTGGACTGGAAGTGCTTTTAAGATTTAGATTTAGCAAACTTAGTTATGACTGCATGTGCCCCCAAATCCACTTCTCATTACATTATAGATGTCTGCTGTAAAGTAACTTTGTTTTATCTCTAAAATTCTTGAAATTGTGGCAGTGACACACAGGAAATCAATTGCAGACAGTGTCTAGCACCTGTGATACTGTGAGTTATCTCTCTCTAGCTCATTCTCTCTTGGAAACAGGTGGGTTTCTATGACAATGTCTTTAGACAGCAGCATATTTTTAGAATGTTAAACCATATCCGTTGATTTAGTGCTCTTTGCAAACAGCAAAAGGGATAATGAAGTGCATTGTGAAAACCCATTTCAGATCTATTATACCTCCAGTAAACATGTTTTTGAAATTCCTTATGCTCACCAAGGCTTCATTTGTTAAATCAAAAATAAAAACTGCGACATTGTGAAATATCATTAAAATTTAAAATAACTGTATTCTATTTCAATGTGTAATTTATTCCTGTGATGACAAAGCTGAATTTTCAGTCTTCAGTGTCACATGATCCTTCAGAAATCATTCTGATATGCTGATTTGATACTCAATGTTGAAAACAGTTCATATTTTTATGAAAACCGTGATTAATTTTTTCAGGATTCTTTGATGAACAGAAAATTTAAAAAAACAGCATTTATTTAGAAAGAAATTGAATCTTTTGTAACATTAAAAATGTTTTTACTTTATCAATTTAATGCGTCCTTGATGAGTAATAATTTCTTCAAAAATATTGAACAGTAGTGGACATAACTTCACTAAAGTGGACATAAAAAGAATTTGCACTCTTAGTAATGTAGGAATGTATTTGCATGTTTTTAATATCAAAGCATTTATTTTAAAAACATCAAGACATAACACTCCTTTTTAAATGAATTTGTTAGAGATATTGTGTTTGAAATTCGTACAATGTCGAAACTTTCTTGTTGTCAGATGCTGGTGGAAATGAATGTGATGAACTACACCAGTGTGAACTTGAACTTTCAGAGTTGATACTGTATCCATTGTCCATCATGTATCTGCCAAAAGGACTTGGGAAAGCAAGGTTAATGAAATCTGCGGTAGACTGAGAAGTCTGCAGTGGAGAGAGTATGTGTGGTTGTGGTCTAGGCCTCCGTAATGAAACGCTGGACTCGATTCCCCTCTTACCCCCAACCTGGCCACTGATTCCCTGACCCTCGCTCCTGCACAGCAGCGTTTATATGGACAAAGACCAGAGCCTGCAGAGATTGGACATGTCCTTCACCTTTCTTTAATCCCAGTCTCACTCACCTAGACCTCCAACTTAATTTAAGAGTAAAAAAGAAGTGATGACCAGCACACTGAGGCTTTGAACTGACCTTTAAAAGTGACCTTTAATTGCTTTGTAGGTTAACTAAACTAATATTGTTCAGGTCTGTTCTCTCTCGCTATATCTGTTTTGATCTTTGACCTCACATACTTACCTGGGGTTGAGGTTTACTACGTAAGCACTTGGTTAAGGTCGTGAATCTTTGGACTTCTGGGCCTCAGGCAGCTTCACAGTGAGGTTAGTACAATAAACCTCCTGAGGGATGCTGAGGCTCCATAACAGAAATAAAAGCAAACAGTTTGAGTTGCAATAATAGAAGACTGTCCACAGAGAAGAATGAGGTCATTACTGCACAGAACTGAACACTGTAATCCCAAAGAATAGGAATTTTTTTGTAAGATTGTTGTCAGACACCCAAGTTTTTAATTAAATATAACCTAAAATTTAATTTGAGTTACTATATTAAAAGTATTATTTTTTATATTATTACCTGCCTATTACATATATATATATATACACATACATACTGTACATTATGGCTGTAAAAATTGACGTGTAAACTCACGATTAATTTTTCAATTTAACATGTTAAAAATATTTAACGCAATTAACGCAGCATCTGTTTTTTCGTCATCCTTTGGCTACAGCGTTACATTATATGATCACGCTCTTATTCATGCAAATGCTTTTAAACCATTTAAGCACAACAAGACACAAAAGAGAGCTCATTATGGTACTGGCGTGCTGTCTATGTCACACACACGACTCACGTGCACAGAAAGTTGCTTGAGACAGTGCTTGAACAGACAAAAACACACAAAATTATGCCAAAATTCCAGTTTTGTTGAGTATGCTCATAAGCACAGTCTGAAATGAGTTAATAAAATCTTAAATGAATATAAAGAGAAAATGGGATGCGTGTCAGATCCACGTCATGTGCGCCAGTTCTTAAAGTGACAACAGCCTAATAAGCCTTTTTATGTGAAGATTGTTTTAAGTTGACTTAAAATAAAAGCCTAAAAAATGTTAAAATTGATAGCTGTCACGCTATGGAATAGGAATTAATGAGTAGTGGGACATAAAGACAAAGAAACACATGACACCACTGTGAAAACTGTGAAAACACAACTGAAAGTCGACGAAAATGAAACTAACTAGACAGTAATGTGACAATAGCTTTCAGTTACACTGTAATGTTGAAAGGGTATAATTAACGGCTAAAATTGAGGGGAAAAATATCATATAGAGACATCAGTAGCAGTATTGGCATTGGTGATACAGGCCTTCATTTATAAAAACTATGCCATTAAATAAATATTTAAAATATACAGTCTTTATGTTGTTTCTACATTAATTTGGAGATTAAATGTTATATATATATATATAAATACTGTGTATAAAATACTGTGTGCACATGGTGTTAGAAAAATAGCGGTAACAAGTGGAGGAAAATGTGCAAAATCCACAGAATAATAATAAAAAAAAGTTTTGTTGTGCCTTTGGATGTCAGAATCGGAATGCAAAAAATACAGTCTTCATTTTTATAGAATACCGTTGTTAAAGATGCCCTTTGAAGCTAAATGGAGATGTTTATGTTGCAAGTCACAGACTGGACTGATGAAACCTGTAATGATTAGTCTATTTTGTGTCATGAATTTGATGTGAACAGTAAGTCTACATAATATTCACATATGCAGTTCATAGTGGACATTCATACATAGCACTCACAGCATGAAATAATATTTAAACCTATAACATTTTAGATAGATAACTTTTGAACATTTTTATTTCATAATTCGGACTTTTTTTTCTTGAATGTGCCCGTTTATATCTCCCAGTTCGGACTTTCTAATTTGCAATTGTGAGATTATATCACAATTCTGAGGGGAAAAAAGTCAGAATTGCGGGATATAAACGGGCACATTCAAGAAAAAAAGTCTGAATTATGAAATTCTGAGGAAAACAGAATAAGGGGTATATCTCACAATTCTGTTTTTCCTTCTAAAGATGAAATATAAACTCTGATTTGCACGAAAAAAGTCAGAATTGTGAGATATAAACTTAAAATTAATTTTTTTATTCTTTTATTCCATGGCTTCCACAGACTGCTACTGCAGAACTGTCATTTTCTGCCACCAGGTATGCTCCGCCCACAAAAAAAACAAAACAAAAAAAAACATAATTGCTGTTATACTACAACTCAAATTCAGGATTGGTATTCTCAATTTACTTCTGAATGGCACAGGACCCTGGTGTATATTGTTTTTAGAAATGTGCCGTGTGGGCTGAGGGGAGTTCAGCACACCGTGATGGCACACCACACGTGCACACCCAACTCTGGGGAGTACATTTGCGGTTAGCAGCTCACCTTTAAAGACAGTACTTGCTCAATAAAGGCAGCAGAAGCCTCACACTGCATTCAATATTTCAACAGCTATTTTGCTGATCAGAGTGAAATGGGAACAATTAGGTGAGTGAAACACTGCATAGATTAACAAGATGGAACCTCCCAGGGTCTGCTCCAGCTGTCATGGTTTTCACAATCTATCTGCCCCAATTCCTTTCCAAACCCCCTCGTCTCCCCACTTTTGGCTGCAGGGAAACAGAGGGGGAAGGAGCGGGGAGCAGACGGAGAAGGGGAAGGGGCAATGCCCGTTTTTAAGGAGGAGGAGGAGGCTGAGTCTTGGACTCCTGCCATCTTGATTCTGTCTGTTCACTCCTGTTTCTGTTTCTGGCTGACTGATCTCTAGTCCATGAGTCTGAGCAACTGATGCTTCTCAGACTCTTCTCAGACTGGGACTTGACCAGGACTCCATAGCAACCGTGAAAGAGAGAGAGAGAGAGAGAGTAAATAGAGGTGATAAGTGGGAGAATTCACAAGCCTAACATCTGTTTCATAAGTATGACTCACTGAGGTTTTAAATACTAAGTACACCCTTGAATTTCACACATACACAAACATTTCTTTTCGCACACACAGACATCCTCCCACACAGCCTCACTCTCTTAGATTTTTGGAATTAAAAAGGGCAAACCACAACAAACACGTCTTCACCTACTTGAGACATAGAGATAATGAAAGAATGTTTCCTGGTGCACATATACAATTACAGTCAAAAGCGATCAGAAAACATCTAGCTTTTCACTGTTGCACAAAAGCTAGTCACGCTCCTGCCAGTTGTGTTTGGATTTATTCCTTTTCATATTTGTCTACAATGTATCATGTTGCGCTTGGGTCAGGCTGACCTCAAACTGAAACAATGTTGCAATAACAGTCACACATGTATGCATGCCTGTTATATAAAATACCATCATGTTTCAATGACTTGTTAATGAATAAAGTGTTACCCAGTTATACACAAGAAATGTATTAAAATATTGATACTTAGACAAGCTATCGTGATGTACGAAATGGTGAGAAGGAAACTTTTCAAAATGTTTTTGATTCTGCCATCTCTGACAATATGTGCACGAGACTTTTTGACTTCTTTTTGTGTATTTTCATGTCATACTGTGATGGGTACCATCAAGCTATGAGGTTTGCCTCCCTTCTGATATCTCATGAATTATTCATGCGAACCAGGCGACTGTAATGTGCCGAGAATGAATGCTGTGGGGTGTAAAATTTAGGCTGATTTTAGTGGATAGGGGGACTATAGGGAAAAAATCACCAGCCCGTTCTCACTCATTAAAAGTAAAGGCTACACAAATGTTTTCCTGAGAGGTATTAGTGCAGGTATTATTTTATTTATAGGGAGAAAGTGAAAAAAATCAAATGTAATTTGTGTTTGAATTAGATTAAGTAAAGCAATTACAGAGAACTTAAATCTTTTTTTCTTTCACTTGTTCAAGGCTGAACTGAACTAGACCAAACATACAACAACAGGGACGGAGATTATTCATGTGACTTCTGAATAATACGGAAGTGTTTGAAAGTCAGTCTGAGCTGGCTGAGTTTGATCTCTAGAGTCATAATCAAAGACTCAGAGTTCGACAGAAGATGTAAGGGGAACTTCATGAATGCTTTTTGGATAAGCCTGAATAAGTGCTTACCCCTGCATCTGTCCTCAGCTTGGTTATTTTGCATTCAGATTCAGATGCTATAGACTGCAGATGGCTGACATCATCTTGGCAGCAGGATGTCTCCCTGTTTCCCCGAAACGGTGTGAATTCAAAGTGACTTTAGTGTTTCCATCTTCATGTGACAGGAAGAGGCAGCTACTTCAGTTCCTTTGTTGTATTATACATTAGCACAATTTAACGATTTTCATTTATAATTTAAAAATTCAGTGCAGCTAAAAACCTTTGGAAGAGAGGCTACAAAGATTAGCACCCCATTGTCCTTTATAAGGTATTAAAGAAATACATTTCTCATGGTTAATATTTGAAATCTCAAGACTTAAATAAATCTGGTGCTGTAAGGTCAATACAATAGGATTTATTTATTTATATATATTTTAATATTTAAAACCTCAAGACTTTTATATATAACACACATTTTTATATATTTTATATATAAAAACATGAAACACCTCAAGAACTATCCCTTTAATGTGTAAATTCTGTACAACCAAATGTAAAACTACACCAGGGCATCCATGACAGACTTTTAAGCATCCTCTCATGGGATAAAAATATAGGAAGATTTTCTATCTGTAAGGGATCATCTGGGTTTGTTTCTGTTTTTGGTGGGGTTTTGTCATGTGTTTTAGTTCTGTGTTCTAGTTTTCAGTAGGTCTATGGTTTTTCATTGTTTGATTAATTTGCACACCTGCTGTTGATTTCATGAATTAGTTTGGTCAGTATATTTAAGCTCTGTGTTTCTTCCAGTTCAATGTCTGATATCGTTGCATTAAGTTTGGTTCTGTTCATGTTTATTGTTCCTGAGTTCTGTGTAAGTACAAACTTAAACTGCTTGCGTTTAGATCCTGCATTCAACTGGCTGTGACACTATCAAGGGAATTTGTTGCTAATTAATAAATTTTATTTGCTGGGCAGCTTGCTCCGCACCCTCAGATTTGGAGATGCGCTCTCTGTTCCTCCATATCTCTCTCTCACTGTATGGATAAACCAGCTCGGTTCATAGCCTCTGTCTCAGTCTGCCGCAATCAATCTGACATTTTTTTTTTTTTTTTGATTAGCTGTTCTATTACAGCTTACAGATGTGATCCACAATGTCCCAGCTATGGCACACTGGGCTTTTTACATGGAAATGCATTGCAATTACTATGCTGCATGGCAGTGATATTTATTCAGGGATAAGTGAATAACATGGGATTTGATGCAGGCCTCTATTAAAAGGCGCTATGGCAAGGCGAGATGAAGTGAGAGAAAGAGGGGGTGGCATGAGGGGTAAGAGGAAAGAAGGGAAAGAATCTTACGGAACAAACGCGGCACCAGTTCCGTTTTTTCCATAAGTTGAATAGGGAAGGCGTAGAACATACAGCGTAAGCTTTTTGAACAATACGGAAAGCAGAAGCATGTGCAAGGCGATCATTTGTGTTTGTATTTGTATTTTTTTTAGAAAATGACCGATCGTTTCGCTAGATAAGACCCTTATTCCTCGTCTGGTATCGTTTAAAGCCCTTTGAAGCTGCACTGAAACTGTCATTTTGACCTTCAACCGTTTGGAGACCATTGAAGTCCACTATAAGGAGAATAATCCTGGAATGTTTTCATCAAAAACCTTAATTTCTTTTCGACCGAAGAAAGAAAGACATGAACATCTTGGATGACATGGGGGTGAGTAAATTATCAGGAAAATTTTATTTGAAAGTGGACTAATCCTTTAAACTACGCCAGAGCGCGTACACACCTCACGCACCGGATGCCGTGCGCAAGGCAGTTGGACATAGTGGTGTTTTAGAGGTAAAAAATGATATAAATACTGTTCGGTTTCTCGCACAAACCGATCGTTTCGTGTCTTAGGACATCAATGTGTCGTCACGAGCCACAGGGTTTAATTTGGATTTGTCTGTGCATGTTTTTTTGACTCTTATAGATGGTGTTCCCATTGACATGCATTATACGACTGACAGACCGCAACGGTTGGAGTTAAAAATCATCATTTGTGTTTTACTGAAGAAACAAAGTCACCTACATCTTGGATGCCCTGGGGGTAAGCAGATAAACATCAAATTTTCATTTTTGGGTGAACTATCCTTTAATTATGGAGCTTTCTCCTGCTTTTAACTGCATGTGTTAAACCCCACCCCCCACTGTATAAAAAAAAAAAAAACACAGAGAGTAAGTAAAAATGCAAAACACAAAGCGGTTGACTTGACAAACAGTAAATCAATATATTGAACAGACATACTAATGTCAAAGTGATCAACTGATCCAATGAACCGCAAGCAAAGAGGCCATAACAACTCTGCACATGTAAGATATGTAACTCTGTTTACATGATTTACAAGCCTAGATTGCATTTGCGATCCTTAATTGGCTGAAGCTGTTTACTTCTGCTATTTGGATGAACAATCAAAGCTTATTAGACATCCAGCCCATGGAAACTGCTCCACAATGACAGATTTACTGTGTTTAATGTCAATTATCACGCTAGCATACATGCTAGTATGTCTGGCAGTAGGACACCTGGGACTGGCAGTAAGAAGTGTGCAGTCTCCCGAGAACTAAAAGTGTTTGTGGTGGGGTTAACGAGCTCCTTGTGTTTCTTTTTGCTAATTAACACATTAATCTTATGAATATATGTAAATTGACACTTAACTGTATAGCCGTGCATTGTGGTATCTGAACTACAATCATCAATCACACAGTAGGCGCAGTAGTGTCTACCACAAGAGATTATGGGATGTGTAGTGACGCTTCACATTTAACCCTTACAAACAGATGTCATATGTGTGCTTATATCTCAGAGGAGGGAAGCACTAACAAACCTGTTTGTTGTGAATGAGTTTCGATTTGTATTCAAGCTGCTAAGTCCTACTGAACTCTGTTTTATTGCATGAAAGTGAGATGACTTTTGTTGCCAAAAGGACTATATTTTGGTCCCCCAAAACTGCTTTGTCCTTGGTACAGGCCCCAGGTGAACCCCAGCGGAAATCCCATTAAGCGAACCTCTCCCCCCAGTCCTGGCCATTTGGTCCAGAGATCACCGGCCAACTCCATCAATCCAAATCATTGGGGCAATCTGTCAGGTCCAGCTAGTGGCACTGTGCCTGGATTTCGCCTTAACATGACTGATTATTCGATCTGAGCCTAACTACATATTGTCCTAATCCTTAAGATGGATGAGGTTTAGCCTTTTAATGCTCCTACGAATGTAGTCCATTTGGGTTAGAAGGGATTCTATGCACAGACCACTCAAACAATGAAGGAAAAACAATGAAGGCCAGACAGAGGCACCAGTTTACTTTTGTGTACAATTCAATTTTTATATGACATTCACGATCTTGCGGATGAGATTAAGGGTTTTATGGATTAGCATATTGTTTCTGTGGCGATGTCATAATCGTCTGCTAAGGCCAGACACAACATTGAGAAATCAAGGATTATAACAAACTGAATTTGCCGAACAGGGGATTGTAACTTTAAAAGTCAACATGAAATAATATTGACCCTATGCACTTTCCTAATGCATGTTCTAGGTCTAATTGCAAATGATACATTGTGAATGTTATACCAAAGGAAAAAAAACTGTGTACCTTTGTATTTTTTAATCAAAATAAATGAAAAAAAATAAAAGTTTTTTTTTTTTTGCTTTTTCCTCTGAGATGCGGCTTTTCCCCCCTATTGTTTTAGCAAACTTGCATTAGGTCTGGCTCCATTTGGGCATGTAAAGCCCAAGGTATACTTCGTTTTTTACGCTTACGCGCACAGTCGAACACACAGCCTTGCAAAATATACTTCATTTGACTCGTATGTGTACACAGGCTTTCGACACATGCACAGAGATTGATTTTGAGCAATCTCTCTCCATGAGTTACAACCCATGTAAACATCTTTGTATTCTTTCATGCTAGAGTTGTACAAGTGAGCGTACTTTCTAACCTCTTCCCACAATTTCTCGTCTATGTAGGCTTCCATTGTCGCTGTAGCTTGCATAGTTCGCGTTTCCCAAAGCGAACTATGGTCGCAAGGTACCAGTAGAGTTCAATGGGCCTTACGGCCATAGTTGACTAACAACGCTTTTGGGAAATGCACCCCTGGTCTGTTTAATTTATGCGATTACCTTGTGTATCGACGCCCCCACAGGGCACGGTTGCCACCTTGTGGATAAACTAATTATTGCAAAAAAAAATAAAAGTGCATGTGCGACCTGTGCGTACACAAGATTACAAAAATCCGGCGGTGCTTGTACAGTACGCAAGTACTCTTCTGATGACGAAATTCGTGTCACGCACTGTACACTGATCCTCGTGTACGCATAAAAAGTTAAGTATACTTTAGGCTTAATGCTCACTTTTCACCAATGATGTTATTGTTAACTAAAACTAAAAGTATTAAAAATTGTTTTAGTTAATTTAAATATAGCTGAATCTAGGGATGTGTCGATCAACTTGACAACCACTCCAAAAAATTTTTTTTTTGTGAATTCTGTTTTACGTGAATATTACGAAGCACAAAGCTTTGTTTACAAAAGAAATAATAGGTTAGCAATTAAATGTTACATTGCATTATTGCAACCATGGAAACATTTGGATTCGTGCAGAATGAGAGGGGTACATGAGCCCGTAAATTTGAACCATTTGTCGGCTTTGTATTCTGTTTCATGAGTTCACACTTACAAATAATCAGAGTAAAAGAGTATGCGTAGTATTTGGCGCGCTGTCTGAGGGGAGGGATCTGAGCTTGGAATTTGGCCCGAACCTAGAGTACTCTCCCTGTATCCCTGGCTGGGATAAGATCCATTTAGGAGTCGGGGTGGCGGAGGGATGCAGAGAACTGTCGAGGAACATAGGTGAGTCGGCTGTGTGTGTGTGTGTGTGTGTGTGTGTGTGTATATATTATATATATATATATATATATATATATATAGGCCTCCTCTCATGCTGATTGGATAGATCAAGTGAACGTGTTCCTCCCGAACTTTGTTACTAAAACATTGTTTTGTGATCTGGTCACCTGATTTTCCACAAATGTATCAATATTCCACTGGACATGGAATCTTTTCTTTTCCCAAACCTTCATTTGAGTCTCACTCATTTTCGCAGGGGATTATAAATGTTTCTTCCTTTCATTCACTTTAATTACTACATTTGCATCCTTTACTGTGGTAAAGTAGAAAAACACTAAGACAGATACCTTTTTACTTGCGAGACTTGGTAAGGCACATCAAGTTTATTATAAAAGTAGTTTTCTATGCAAAGTGTCAAGTATATTTTTAAACTGAAAAATAAATGTTCTGAAACTAGAGGTTAGATTTAAGTAAACTCAAAATTGCAATAAATAAATAAAATAAAATAATTCCCCACATTTGCATGGTGACTTTTAATGCTCAGCTACATAAAAAGAGCTCAAAATAAAATCCAGCTCATATCAAACAGCACACAATCAGAGGGTTTCCTGCACCCTGCTGATCAGCGCTTTCAGCAGACCCATGTCTCCTGCATTTCTGCTCCCAATGGGTGTCTCAGAAGCAATGCGACACTGACGAGAGTCAGAGCGAACAATTACTATGTATGTTTGATGCAGTAAAGCTGACCTACTTTAGCTTACCTGCTTGTAAACTACCTTTTATAGAAAGTAAAAGTTTTTTTTCAGGAACCAGCCAGGAGGGTAGGTATTGCACTGGATCAATGAAACCGATTGCTTCTCACTGTGAGGCTTTGATGCACCGTAGTCCCACTGATTTCATTCTGACAGTCTGGACTGACACACGAACATGGCATATATAGCCGCAATCTACATACACACACATAAACACATCCAGAGACATAAATATCGGCCTGTATGCATGTCTTTTCCTCCCCACGGGTGCATAGGCTTCCTGCCCAGTGCTACTGCCCTATTGCATCTCATTACACCACCTGCAGCTCTGGCCTTACTTTACCGGAAACATCAAAGGCAGCAGAGACATATTTTCCACTATAGATGAAGGAAGGTTCTCTGGGCAAGCCCCTATTTTTCGGCTCATTAATTCTAGAGGCAATCTTCCACTGTGGCTAATCCACACTCACATGCAAATAAATCAATTCTTTTAATGTTAAGATAATATTTATATATTAAGCCACCAAAAACACCATGTACACACATTGCGGCCAAAAAGGACAGGGCCGTAACCACCATAGACATGTAAATATACTAATTAGTGGTCAATCAATAAGACAGATTCTGGTCTCCCTCAATCAGAACTAAAAACATAATGATTATTAATGTTTAAGATGAGACTAATTTATTTCACAGACTATAAAAGGGCCACGACACTGCAAACAACAAAGGTCCCTCTCCAGTGCAAGTGTGTACTCTGTCAGCATGAGTATGCAGGATTATAGTCCTTACAATTGGAACGGGGCAATTACCAATGATGCAATACTCTTTGTTTGTTCTAAATATATAATGACCTCAAAAGAATTTGGGCACTTAAGCCATATGTATAAATGTATGAATATCATTGCATTAGACAATAACATATTAAAACAAGCATTGTTTATTTTAAAGAAAGACACATTTTAGGTTGTTCATTTCAAAACGATAGATAAACTTTTCAAACTTCCACGTGTTATTTTAGTACAGTTTTTTTATACTATTATAGTATTTATTCATATTTTAAATTACCTTTTATTTTTATATTTAGTTTTTATTTTTAGTGATCAAGTTTTTAAGTTTTAGTAATTTTGTTGTGCCATTCTTATTAGTTTTTTAATATTTTAGTAACTTTTTAAATTTCAGTTAGTTGCCAAGGCCAACATTTCTAATCTTCAAATAAGTTTAAACAAAAGTTTTTCATCAAACATTATTGGTTAAATAATAATAATAAATAATAATAAACTGCTTTATTTTTACTCTTTCCCCATCAGCTTTTTAAAAAAATAAAAATAAATTATGAAGTTGCCAGCCAGTGTCTGCATTTTATCATTTTCACAAAATTTTCATGCCCCGCTGAAAATTTAGTTTTATGAATATCATACAATATATCAAAAGAAAGAGCAGAGACTCTGCTTTTAAACAAACAAACAAACAAACAAAATTATTCCAGATTAATGCATTTTTTTCAACACTTTTTCCACATTTCAACACTTGAATGTGGGTAAGTTTCATAAAAAAGCAACATTCTGAACAAGAAGCTGAAAAAAAATCTAAGGTATTGGATTAGATCGGATTCAGAATGATGACCAAAACATAGATTGAGTGAATCATGTCTATAAACCCCCTCAAGTCTTTCACAGTCCTATACCTATGTGGTTTTGACATTTCATTTGGTGATGTTATGCAGATTTGATTTATATGCTGCTGAATGTTTGATGATCGTGTTAGCTTACATGCGCGCTTGTTTCTGCTTCTTCTTCGCTTGTTTTTGGATCCGGAGATTCTGTACTATTTCAGAAGATAACAGTAAAAACATGGACTGCCAGAAAAACAATGGCGGGTAGCATTGTGTTGTGTTAATGAAATATCTTTAGCTTAACTGTATCAGTACTGTTGTGTCCAGTTAAATAAGATGGTTACTCAGAACCAGTTGGTCAAAAGTAACTGCAAAAATAGCTAAAAAGGAGTTAGTTTTGAGAAAAACGACCATTATTTGGTTGCAAATGTCACTTGGCATGATATTGTGTATCTATTGCAATGACACAGGGTGACATGAGCATTTGCTCTATATATGATATCTTCTGGGCAAGATAAGGTGCAGGCCCAGCTGGCCATACCTCAAGCTTGAACTTCACATCAGAGCTCTCTCCTCAGCATGAGCTCCAGTTGTGCTTCATCTGCACGCCCTGACGCTGGCATTTCACAGGTCACCACACACACAGCGGGACCCTACTGCTTATAAAGAGTCTCTGACGTAACGCCACGCACCTCCAGCTGAGGGACCACATAACCAACTCATAAGAAGAACAGGAAGAGCTCACACAGGGAGAAATGTCCTGGTGTTAGTTTTGACCTGATGAAATCAATTAATTCTTCTCACAATGTATGAGGAACATCAAAAAGAATCAATCAAGCAATCAATTAACAGTTTGAATTGCCAGTAAATGGAAGGTTGAGGTTAAAGGTCAGAGTGAACCAAAACTGATTCAGTATAACAGAGCTTAACATTTTTTGTTATTGTTAGGGTCCTCATGAAGTTCTATGCATAATTTGAATATTTATTATTTGAATGAAAAAGCTAGTTTATCTATTTGAGTTGTCAATATGCCATGAAAACATGTGCTTCTATACTTTTAAACTTTTATTTTCACAAAGAAAAGACACTTAAAGAAATAGTTCACCCAATAAGTGAACATTCTGTCATCATTTAATCAGCCTCACAGCGTTCCAAATCTGTATGACGTTTCATTCTTCTAAGATATCTTGATGGTTTTTGCCCATTAAGTGAAAGTCAGTGGGATACAAAACCAAATTATACTTTTATTATATGGAAAATAAATAAATACAGAGACATTTTTCAAAACACAAAGACATTTCACAATATCTTTTTGTTCCACAGAATACAGTTTTAGAACAACATGAGTGCAATTATAAATGATGACAGCATTTGAATAGCCTTTTTTAAGTCATTGCGGTGCACTCGATCTTTATACTGTATGAATGTGTGTATGCGTGTATGTGTATCTCATTTTGAGGACCAAATGTCCCCACGAGGATAGTAATACCAGTAATTTTTGACCTTGTGGGGACATTTCTTTGGTCCCCATGAGGAAAACAGCTTATAAATCATATAAGTGATGTTTCTTTGAAAAAGTAAAAATGCAGAAAGTTTTCTGTGTTGGTTTAGGGTTAGGGGATAGAATATACAGTTTGTACAGTATAAAAATCATTATGCCTATGGAATGTCATCATAATGATAGGAATACCGGTGTGTGTGTGTGTGTGGACAGATCTGCTAGGTTTCTTGCCGAGCTTGCAGGAGGCATGCGTTTCTGCAGAAGAAAAGTGGTGGAGCGAGAACATAAGAATTTTAAAAAAGAAAGGGAGAAAGAGAGTCAACTTTCTCCGTTTTCAACTTTCTTTGCTCTTGGATAATCTCAGAAACCCTAAACTGAGAGTTCAAACTGCAGAGTAACAGAACACAAGGCAGATTCAATGGCCAACCTCTATAATCAAGGACAATATTCAACTTATATACCATTGATCAGCCTCCTCTGCATGTTCTCCCATGATGCATGCTGCGTCTTGGCACGGAAACCTATTGGATCTCTACCAAGAGCAATGCATTGCTTTAATGATGCTTTCAACTTTCATTGATGTAGTAAAATGTAACAAGGCCGAAAATGAAGCTACTTTAGCAAAATAAATCTCACAGAAACTCCCATTTCTCTGCTTTTCTTTAAAAAGGAAGAAAAATCATGTCATTCCAAACCTGTAAGGCTTTCTTTCTTTTGTAGAACATAAAATAAGATACTTTGAGATATGTCTCAATGTTTTTGCCTTTACAATGGAAGTCACTGGGGTCCAATATTGTTTGGTTCCAACTTTCCTCAAAATATCTTCTTTTCACAGAATAAAGAAAGTTATGAAGTGAGGGTGAGTAAATGACAGAATTTTCATATTTTGGTTGAACTATCCCTTGAAGTTTCAGTCCACACCAGGCCACATTTTGTACTTTTCCATTATTAAAATTGGGTGGCACATCAAATACATTCAATAGAAGCACCGATAAATAATTGATGCTCTGTTTCCGAGAAAACAATAGGCGGGAACAGCTAATTCCTCTGGAGGGGTACCCATGCTGAACATCAGTCTCCCATGAGACCAAACAGATGTTTACAATAGTGGCATCAAAGAGCCATCCCGGCACATGCCAGCCAGCTCTGAAGACGCCACGGCTGCCAGTTGTCAGAACCGTCCACTTTAGTTTGTTTCTTGACGGTTCTGAATTCATTAATGAGCTCAAACAAGCTGACTCCAGGAGATGCAGAAAAGCAGTCTAACGGGGCAAACACTGGTGGATAATCTCTTACAATTGTTTTTGTATGTGTGCATTTCAAGATAACTGTGAGTAAATATGTGCTCTAGACAGTGGTCCTCGCTTTCATCATTTTGTCTCTTGGCCCAACATGAGAGCGCATCATATTCATAGAAATTGATGATCATAATGAAGTGCCAAGCGTGAATCTACAGTGTGTAAATCCTAAGCCTGCACAGCTTGGAAGCAATGATAATACGCTATTTTTGTCTTGTTGTAATGGTTGTAAAAATATGCATACAGAGGAACAGCGCCTAAATAACTTGGCTATCAGAAAAAAGGATGAAGGATTAGACATGGCCATTTTTGTATCTATCCTCGCCTCCTCTCCCAGTCGCCTGCCCCCCTTCCACTCCCCTGTAAATTAGCATTATATCCATGAAATTAAAATGCAGTTCCCTGGAGATAGCCATTGAGATTAGGGTGTATACTGCAGGTATTTAGAGATACACATGTCAAGGCAAGTCAAATTAATTTCATGATTGCGGAAGATTTGAAAGGATTTCATACCACTCTGTCTGGCACTTATATTGTATGTACATTAATTGGGTTTTCCATGTCTGAGGGCCTAATAAATCACTGTTCAATAGACAACCCATCTAATAATTTCTGTGCACCTGGCATTAAATTGAGCAGGTTAAATAAGAGAAGGCTGGCAGATATAAAAAGGAGATGATGTTTCTCCTTATCTTACATCAGCTGTTTTGGGCCGTGGATCTTAATGGTGATGTTAATATAGTAAGATACACAGCTGGCCCGGTACTTTCACTTTCAATGTGGGAGTCCAGGCTTAAGAAACCTTTACAGGTAGTTTTATGTAATTCTAAAATTAACCAGTACATCACCTTGAGATCCTCGTGTCAAACAATTACTCCTAGTTCTAGCGAGATCAAGGTTGTGATACATTTGGCCACAGAGAATCAGCACCTGCAGAAAGCTCCCTATATTTCTGCAGAATCTGAACACACATGAGGTCCTCTTAAAGGGATAGTTTCAACTGACCCCGTTGACAGTCGGTATACTAAATTTAATACATTTTAAATATTATAGATCACCCAAAAATGAACATTCTGTCATCATTTACTCACCCTCAAGTAGTTTCAAACCTGTATGAATTTCTTTGTTCTGCTGAACACAAAGTAAGGTATTTGAAAGAATGTCAGAAACCAAACAGATCTTGCACCCCATTTACTACCATAGTAGGAGAAATAAATACTATGGTAGTCAATGGGGGTTGAGATCTGTTTGGTTACTGACATTCTTCCAAATACCTTCCTTCAGCAGAACAAAGAAATACATACAGGTTTAAAACTACCTGAGGGTGAGTAAATGATGACAGAATGTTCATTCTTGGGTGATCAATCCCTTTAAACTTTTAAAATGTATTACATTTAGTATACCGACTGTCAACGGGGTCAGTTGGTCATGCGAATTTGCCACGTTGGCCAACAAAAAGCTACTTGGATTGAAACTGACTTCTGTGTGAGCTGTGCTTCATACATTGCACCTTAAAAGTTTTAACTGGTGAGATATTTAAGCAATTGCACACAAGCAAGAGTACTGTTCCTGAATGAATCTGTGTTTTTTTTTAATCAGATGATTCAGTGACTCACTCGAAGTTGAATGAGTAGAGTAAATTATTCAATAACTCACATATAAAACTGAATGAGTGAATCAGTTGAATGAATGATTCAATGGCTCAAGCTTCATTAATGAATCAGTGTTTTTGAATTAATCAATTGATTCACTGACTCCCTAATAACGCTGAATGAGTGAATCAGTTAAGTAAACAACTCAATGATTAACATATAAAAGCTGAATGAACAGATCTGTTGAATGAATGATTCAACACAGTAACTTGAATAAATCAGTGTTTATAAAAAATTTGTGATAGTACTAAAATGACTAATAGTGATTTTTAGTTAAAATACTTCTATCACTGCTTAATGTGATGAGACAACTATGAGTAAGCAATTCATAGGATGATTCTCCAGAAGAGGAATAAACACTGTGGCCCTTTGAAACTTTCCGGACCAGTCCAATGCAGCAACACTGGCTCAACCAATGGGGACAGGACTATCTGTATATCTGACCAATGGAAGACAGGATTGGGGTGGGGGGTGGGGGTGTGTGTAGCAACACATATTGTTAGACAACACATATTGAACCACCTTCATCAAAGTTATCCATGTGATTCACAGCCTACTATCTCGCCAATCCCGGTACTCTCTGCCTATCCCCACAGGTTCAAATAAGGTGATTGCTCCTCTATGCTCATCACTCTCAGTCAGAGGTTATCATCATTACCCCTTTCTACTTACTTATAGCCCAGTCTGAGCGTGCTGTCTGTCTGCTCCAGATCTATGGCTTCTCTCTGAGAAGTCAGAGTAAGAAAGTCCCAGAGCCAGGACTGTGTCTTGCATTTAAACGGCTGTAAATTGCTTCTCTTTTCCCCCTGCGACTGCCATTTCCCATGTAATGGTGTCTGATGGGGGAGACTGTGATTTTGCTGTCAGGGCTGTCAAGGCTAGAGGCTGGTGCTGGATTTTAATGTGCTGAGATACAGATGAACCCAGAGGAACTGTAAAATGAAAGGCACCTATCCAAATGAGACACATGAGTTTTTGTAGAGGTTACAGGAACTATGCATGTTTCATTTAGATTACCGTTTTTTAAATATATAGTGCATTTTATGGATTTAATGTACTGTATAACCCCATAAATAAACTAATCTCATCCTTTAAAGAAATATTGAGGGTTAAATGCAATTTATGCTCTACTGACAGCATTTGAGGCATGCTACTGATTACCACAAACAAAACAAAACGTGTAATGTATTTACTATGGAAGCCTTAAAGCTAAGTCTATGATATATTTTAAATTTTTCAGAAAATAGAAAATGTTCTGCAGAATGCAAACTGAAGGACAAGAGAAAAAGCAGCTCTCTACCATCAGCTTTCCAAATGCTATCCCATAATTCAATGCTCAGCATTAACACACTGCGCTGGAGGCTGTGGCACGGAACAGTCTTTAGTGAATGAAACATTCCCGTAAAGAACCAGATGTCACACATTAGCAGAAAGTATGCAGGCTGAGGCTCTGCTGTGGGCAGGCTGGGAACCGTGGCGTAGCTCAGTTTGCAGAAAGATCAAGAGCGTGAAGCAGTACAGGTGCAGAGGGTCCCACAGGGCAGAGACTTCATCCCACTTCCATGATCAAAATATCATAACGCTATTGGTTTAGGCTGCCTTGCAGGCAGGGAGTAATTGGTACAAGACTGTCACCTCCAGTGCTGACTGCAACAGACAGAGAGGTTGACACTGAAACAAACCTATGGCTAAAGAGAGGGGAAAAAGTGTTAACACAAAACATCACTGTCCACTGACTGATAACCCAATTTATTGGCACATGCTGTGTTGGTTTTGCACCTGAGCAGGGTTGAAGACCTAGGATGTATAGTGGATATGCTCTTTGCATAAAAATGAATAACTAAAGCACAAAGAATTCACAAAACTACATATGTAATCCTCTTCAGACTTATTACTGTGATACTCCAACATCTAGAACATAAGTGTCTTTTGAGTCGTAAGAGACTCTTTTATCCTTCGTCAAAGAGTGTCTGCCAGGGACCGGGCAGATTTATTAATAAGACTTGGAGACAGACGTAGCCTCATTTGCTCTTTGCTTATATCCTTGGGAAGTGCAGTTTAATACAATGGTGATTGAAATAACGATGAAGACCCCATTAAGAGAGGGGAGACACTTTAGGATGCTGCCCCTAAAACAATGAAAAATTTTAGTCTTTGACGCAATCTAATTTAATAAAAAGTACAGCTTGTATCCCGCAGCATGCTGTTCATCTGGAACAGATTGTTCCTAAGGAAAAACAAATTTCCTGCTGATATTACACAGATTATTTTCATTGGCTATGAACAGACAGATGTCACGGAGTTGTGCTCAAAAGAAAATCTTATTGGGCATGAGAAACATTTTTCTCTGTGTTAGTCAAGTGAACCGGTGAGTTACATCAGTCGATAATAATCTTCAAATCCTGTCAGCTGTTTTGATTAACTTGTTTCAATTATGTTTACTCCCTGAGAAAACTGTATTTGTCTTGAAAATATATCAAAAGAAAAAAACGGAGATAAAAATGTATACGCAAAAGATCGTCTCTGAAGCAGAGAGGTGCCAGAACATGTGGAGTTTCAGTGCCTGAGACCCAGACAGAGGAGGATAACATAAATGTCAGGAGTGTTATGCTCATAATGATAGAGTTGGGGAGTTTGGATCATAGCAGAACAGCATGTACCCTGTCCTGCCCTTCACTCCAAATCCCTGTTTCTATGGTTTGCCCTCATCTGACAATGTCAAAGCCAGGCTTGTGATTTGTTAAGGGACACTAAACTCTACATATTCATATTCCTTTCACCCGCCATCAACCTCCATTTCTTCTTGGTTCCTCATTTTTACAAACTGTCAAAACTGACCGTGAAATAGGTGGAGATATGCATGTAGCAGTGGGGGGATTGGGGGTTTAATGTTCAGTTATCACCCACAGACAAACCCCCCCAAAAAGCATAAACCATTACTTTTTCTCCACTATGTTAAAAAAGAATAATATCTTACAATTGTCTTTTGTTTTCGTCTGACTTTTGCCTTTCATCATTATTTCAAAGTGAAGCAACAAAACAAAACAAAACACAAAACAAAAGAACAGTACAGAAAAGCAAAACAAAACAAAAAACGAAACTAACACTAATTAAAGTGTTTTGGAAAATGTTAAGTACTCTACTCAATGCTCAAGGCAAGATTTGTGTACTTGGTGGTGTTTTGAAGCAATTGCAACATATACAGGTATACAGTAGATGCACAGTATATTTGGCAAATATTATTAATAAAAGTAACATTTGATTGTTTGCAAAGCATGCATATTTTATGTTTGCATTCATTAAAATCTCTTTAATTGACTATTGCTGGCTAATTGACTACAATAACTTATAATAAATAATTTAAACTCTTACATCTATGGTCCTTTTAACATCAGACCAATGTCTCCTTAAAAAAGAGCCGGAGAATGATAAATTAAAACAACAACAAAAATTAAATATAGACTGCTATTCATGCTTATCAGACAACCCAAAAGTGCACTAATGTGGATGTTTGCATGTGTTTCTTAGTTCTTAACAACTGTAGTACAATACTAAGAGACATTCCCTCTCATGAATAAGGAAACAGCGAGGGTGGGCTACGATGGTTGAGAGTTCATAGGGGAGACTTGATTCTCTAAAGTGCTCAGATGCAACCTTTTAAGGCCCTGGCCTGTCACTGCCAATGCACACAGTCCGGGTCCCCTTTATTTATCTCATTCTATCGCCCCACTTAGTCACTGACCCCTCAGGAGATGCTTGACCCTCAGAATCCTGGCCTGTGATTGGACAGAATAGGGGGAGCAGTAGTAGAGCGAGGATCTCACTGTTGACCTTCTACTTTCAGAGGGTGGACTGATTCTTATAATATACAAAGCAAAATTGCACTGAACATGTCCATCACTGATATCTTCACAACAACATATGTCTGTTGTGTAGATGGAACATGTCTTACTGAATTTCCAAAGCTACAAGCTGTCGATTAATGTTTATATTCACCATCTGGTGATGTTAACACTACATTGCTGCACCACAGTGGAACCGCATCAACAACAGCCATTTTGTAAATAGAGTTATCAAAGCAGCATAGAAATAAACAAGACTTGTCTGAATGCATCACAGATTATGACCGTTTAAACAGACTCTATACAGTAAACCAGCCAAAACTAGACGAGGAACTGATGTATGAGTTTGGTTGCATGATATAACAGTTTGATTTGATTTGGGTTTTGGGGCAATCAGGAATATTCATCTTTTCTCCTCTGGGGAGATTAGATTTATACACTCCTCACTAATCTGTCATCTCCGTTCGAGTTCAGACTGACTTTCTATTCTCAGAAACGAATGGCCGAGGGGGGCAGGGGAGCAGTCTCAAACGGGTCAGGGGTTGTAGTCTGGGAGATTAGGAGTTCACGTTCATTTCTCTTGTTTCTGTCTGAAAAAGGCCAAAGGTTGCCAGCACAGGAAAAGGAGGAGGGGGGTTAGACAGGCTAAAATCTCAGACTTGTGTCTGCCAGTGCAAGCAAGGATGTAATTCGTAATCTCTCAAGTCCCAAAACAAACACAGACGAAAACAAACACACACTCACACTCCTCTGCAGGACCACCACTGACCATGGAGGAGAATGCTTATGTGTCAACAGTGTTCAAATATAGAGTTTCAATACTCTAAAAAAGCCTTTTCATATCAACTCATATGAAGCCTTTGCATTTCAAATGCGCACCACAGCATGTCCACTGTAGATGTCCACATACAACAAGAGCAGCAAATACACAAGCACAGCTGGAGACACCTTTTAACCAGGCCCAACACAAGGAAGGTATATACACATATATATATGTATATACAAGTTGCATATAAACATTTAAATAGCACATTAATTGCACAAGGCAGTTTTTAATGATATAATTATGTTTCTACTTCAATTTATTGATGAAATATAAAAAATGAAATGGTGGCTGTAATAAAAACTAGTTTTCATGACAGATTTATTAAAACATTAAATAATAAAAACAACAGGTTTAGTGAAAAATAATAAATATGTGATGAACATAGTGCATATATTTAGCAAAATGTATATAATGACATTAATATATAAAAATAATTATACTTTTAAAAGAAATTATGCTAACACTTTATTTTATTTTCCTTGTTACATGTACTTACTATAGTAATAACAATAAATTATGCATTATTACATGCAACTAACCTAAACCACACCTTAACCCTATAGTAAGTACATGCTGGTAATTAATGTATAATTACAATGTAACAAGGAAACATTAAAGTGTAACCGAAATGATTACTTTTATTCAGCTAGGATTCATCTGTTGATCAAAAGTGAGAAATGACTGATTAAATGACTTATATTGTTACAAAATAGATAAATAAATAAATAAATGTTATACGAATAATTCTGAAAAAAAAAAAGGTTTAAAAATCTTCTATAAAGATATTAAGCAGCACAACTGTTTTCAGCATTGATGATAATAATAAGAAATTCTTGAGCACCAAATCAGCATATCAGAATGATTTCTGAAGTATCATGTGACAAATACATAAAAATAGAAAGCAGTTATTTAAAATTATATTTCACAATATAACTATTTTTGATCAATCAAATGCAGCCTTGATAAGATACTCCCTTCAAAAACTTACTGACACAATACAAATATATCCAAATGTTACCTTTTACATTACATATTGTTTGACAATACTAGAAAACTAAAGAATATCCTAATCAAACTAATGATATCATGATGCAACATCCAGAGGTGCAGAGTACAAAACTGTGAAGTTCTTCAGGAATCACTCATACATGTGACAAGCATGTTATTGTTTCTGCCCAACCATTTTACATGCCGCCTACCACAGGGGCTAATAGATTAGGCAAAATTTGTCATCCATGTTCATTCAGCATGCGGTGGCATCACTGCTCCCCTCTTATTCAGAATCTGGAGCAGCAGTGAGATCAGGCGGTGCCCTCCTCCCTCTGCCCACTAATCCCTGAAAGATGATCTATCTGTGTCCCGCTCTAACACTCGCTCGCTCGCTCGGGACGGGTATGGAAGAGGAGGCGGCCCTGTCCTTATCAGCCAGACAGACACCCATCCTGCTCAGGGGGTCCAATCCTCCCTTTTCTGCCCGTTTCGTAATTAGATGATGTGTCTAGGTCTGGCCAGGGATTTGGCCAGGGCCTGAACTAGGTCGGTGGGTGATAGTGTTGTTGTCTTTTTTCTTTTAACACCCTCCTCCCCCCCATCGCTCTCTAGTGTCAGGCTAATATCAGTTTTATTTGTCAAACGAATATGTCTGACACACAGTGACGTGGCCCAGATCATTACGTTAAGTGCTGGAGGACATATTGACACTGTTAAGAGGTCTCAATGGACTGATGTTCACTATGAACTTGACACAATAGACCGTGCAAACATATCTGTGATTGGATTTGATTTTTTTTTTTTTTTTGCTGATTCAGAGAATCAGAGAAAAAAACCTGGCCCATATACCTATATCAGAATTACATGAGTCGACTGATGCATGACTATATGGGAATATATAATTTGGCAGACAAGATTTTGGACAGTTGCCCATTATATGGAAATACCCAGAAAAATGCAAGCTTGCACTTCAGCCCTCGGGTTCTGACGACCTCCTTTCATTGATTACTAAATGTATATTACCATTATTGGCACTTTAGTGACAGTCTGCTTTAATTAACTGTTTTGGGCCATTTCAGCGTGTATCGATGCAACAGCTTATTGATGCAGTGACGCTGACCATATGGATCGGCTGACATATTTCACTGAAGCATTAGTGGCTGTATCTATTCAGATGATGATAGCTCATTCTAATCGTCAATTTTGTGGAAAGATGTAATGATGTCATACCAGGACAGTCGCATGCGCTTTCAGATCTTCTCATTTAATGTTCAGATTCTGAAGGCAGGCTTATTAGATGTTCTGTATTCCCCATGCTCCTTCATTAACATTTTACTTTACAGAAGAAATTGATGTGTGAAGCCACTAGAAAAAGACAGTGCCCACTGCGTCACGTTCCAAGATTAAGAAAAATATAGATTGCAGCTAATTTATCTCTTTGTCCATATCCATTCAGTCATCAATCCATCACGAGCATCCATTCCATGACATTTTAGGAATGATACATCATGTTTATCTTCATATAATATACAATACTTTATGAGATATATGAGCTGACGTTCTGCAGTGTGGCATGCTATATTCTATGGTAAAACGAATAGTTTCGACAAGATATGCACAAATATTACAATTCTGGGTGCTATTGTTTAGCTTCTAAGTATTTTCATAACCAATAAATGGTTAATATTAAAATTCTGTACTACTTTGTTTTAAAAAATAAAAATGAAAACACAAATCAATGGTTTTTCAATGCTACAAGTGAATTAAGCCAGTACAAAAGTATAATGTACACTATGAAAAATGGACATTTATTTTTCTAAAGACTACGTTTAACGATAAGCATATAAGCATAAATAACAGTAAATATAAAATATCGGCTGCTAGACTATATCAAATAAACCTTATTCAGAGCAGCGCCATGATGAGTATGAAAGCGAGAATGTGAGGTAGAGGTCTGTCCTGCTCCCGCAAAAAATATATGTTACCTTCTCCCGTGTTTTGTCCCACTCTCGCCTGCAGGTAAATGTATCCACTTGTTAAGTCGTGACGTAAGGAACGCCGTTTCTGGGTCCAAGCCCCGGCTCGTTTCACTTGAGAATGCCATCTCGACGGCCGTTTATGAGCGCTATTTATTTATTTATATGAAACATTTAACATTTTAAAAAGTTACACATTTAAAATACTTAAAGTCTCTGTGCTCGCAGCGTCACAGACATTAATATTTTAATGATTTATAAGATGAATCACTGTCTGGCCATCTGGGATTTTGGTATGGAGATAAAGGTTATGATTATAATTTTTTGGTAGTATTACACCACATCATGTGTGTATATTAGCACCGTTTGTTGTTTTCTTGTGGTATGAGACAGAGCGTTTGGACCCGGAAGTGCTGCCGCGTGACGTCAGACTTAACAACCGAATAGGTTTTCTCAGTATGTCCATGAAATTTCCACTAAATAGTTTCAAGTTAGGCCGCTTAGCACACATACACCTACACATCCCAGCATAAATGCATCTACATTCACAAACCACTGTTCGTTTTAACAGAAAAGCAAGAACAGGCTACTACATGCGCTCCCTTTATAATCACTAAAAAGCTGTCACTCATTTTAGTTAATCGCGATCTCACAAAGTTGCGTTATAATCAATGAAGCAGACTGCACAATGAATCTTTCATTATGCCTACACTTTGTTTGTTATAATGGGAGGATCTGTGAGCGTGCACTGAACAAAAGCTCTGGCGTTTTGAGAGGTGAGTGGATTCTAACTTAAACACCTCTGATTGGCCATTGCGTTCAAGAAATCAACAGTTATGTTTGGGATTGGTTACACTGTAAAAATGTGCTGTAAATAGAAACCTTTCCAGAGCGCAAACACTGATACACACTTGTAAACTCTGTTTCGCCAATAATAATGCTACTATTATGGAGAAAACTGATGCTAAACCAGCAGTTATAGGCAGATTTTCCTTCTTATTTTTAGATATTTCTATTTTCCTGCATCCTGCACACATGAGTATCTTACCGCCCGCTCCCACGCTCGCCCATAAAATCTTGTCCTGCGCCGCACTCTGTTGCGGGAATGCAGGTCTTTACTGTGAGGGATAGACTTATACCATGTTTTCAATGGCATCCACTGTAAAAAGCTCCTAGATCACTTATAATTTTTCACAGCTCATGTTGTCTGGAGTTTTTTGTCTACTGAAATTTCTTGGAAAGATATTTTTGCAGTGTTTCGTCAGCAGACCAATCCAAAAACACATTAAATAACAGTACAGCCCACTGAAGAGATGTATGTCTATCCCACACAGCCTTGCTTTCATTCCCGTTAAAAATCAAAGATGGCGCTGCTGTTAAATAAGGTATGTTAAATGTTAGATATTCAATTCAATTCAATTCAATTCACATTTATTTGTATAGTGCTTTTCATGATACATATCGTTTCAAAGCATAATGTAATAATTTAGGCAATTTAATGGTTAGCAGTTTAATTGAAGGTAGAAGCAATGAGCTCCTGGAAATAATGTATTACATATTAACAATAATTAGGATATATAGAATTTTGGGAATGTTCATGTTGATTCAGATATTGCGTCTTCTGAAGTCCTCGCAGGAGTTGGCGCCGTCTCTTCAAAGGTGTTGGTCATCTGAGGTCTTCTTAAGAGGCTGGATCCAAACTGAAGATGGGCGTCCCGAGGTGAAACAGAAAAGCAAATGGAGATCATAACATTAAGCAAAGATAGTCATGTGCAATTTATCATCTGATATAAGATGCATTATGTGAATGCTTGGCTAAAGGGATGCGTCTTTAATCTAGATTTAAACTGGGTGAGCGAGTCTGAGCCCCGAACATTATCAGGAAGGCTATTCCAGAGTTTCGGAGCCAAATGTGAAAACGCTCTCTCTCCTTTAGTGGACTTAGATATCCTAGGTACAACCAGAAGTCCAGAGTTTTGTGATCTTAAAGAGCGTGAAGGATTGTAGGGCAATAGAAGATCGGTAAAGTAGGAGCAGATATGTTAAAAAAAATTCAAAATCTTTTATTCTTAATAATAATAATGCAAAACATCCAAAAAATAAATGTAAAAGGTGGAGAAAATGATTCAGTTACAGAATTTAAAATGCACACTTACACTTACATATTCACATACATTTTAACCTAAAATGTTGGTGTTGATTTTTAAAAAAAAAGTGCATGGATAGTGTCAGATACCTAAAATTACACACAAAAATGCGAACACTGAAGGCATGCCTGCAAGTGTGCTATTTCCAGTTATGAAAATCGAGAAATACATCACACAGACTCATGAATACATGACTCTACATGTGCCAGACTGCCTTGAAGGTCTTGTCCTAATTTAAGTTTTTGCTTGTAGCATTTTACACCTCTTCAGTTAGCATCTCTCTCTTTCTTTCCATCCGCTGCACTGTAGCTGTGCCTCACTGCATGGAAACTTTCACCCCCCCATCCTTGACACTCACACACCCACATACACACAAACACACACACCACGACAGAGAGCGGTGGGTGGAAGGGGAGGAGACTGTGTCTGGTAAGGTTGAGCTGTTTACAGTGTGGGTTTATAAAACAGCAGACGAGGGGGGGCGTTCCTACAAAGAGGGAGCAAGGAGGAGAAACGGCAGACGAGGATAGGGAGAGTGACTGAGAGGATAGACAGCGTCTGAGAGAGAGGGTCCGCATGCAGGACAGAGTGATAAAACAGCAGGCAGACGCTGGAGAGCTTTTTTTTTTCACTTCTACCACAACTGCTACAGCAGAGGAGATGCTTATGTGAGGAGAGCAAGTGATTGTGCATAGTAAGCAGAAGCTGTCTTTATTTTTTTATAGTAAGTACTACATTTTAAATCATATTTTAAAAATTGTTTGTTTGTTTGTTTGTTTGTTTGTGTGTGTGTATATATATATACATACACACACACACACACATTTCATTAACTTTAATTTGCTATATATTTTAACATTTTAATAATACACTTACATATATAGAGTCTCATATGTAACTGATTCAGATGACATTTAAAGATTTATGTCATTATCAATATATACTATAAAAGCATTACATTTTTAAAACAGTTGTCTTAGAAAAATGAAAGCTTGTATTTAAGAGATTAAGTTTATAAGAGGTCACTGAAGACATGTCTGTATTTATTTCAGGATAAAAGCAGGATTTGATAAGTTGCTGCATCTTAGAGTGTTTTGTCATGGATGACTCTAGGGAACCTACTGAATAGATCTCAGCGCTGCATCATGGTTCAGCAAAGAACCCACAAATACTTGTCAGTCATGGACAGCAATTCTACCAGAGAGGTGTTTGTGGGACTGGCGGCAGAAGACGATGCTGAGGTATTTGGACATGTACCTCCAAACAAAGATCCCAACTGGTGCAAAACTCCAACTGGGCACATCAAAAGACCAATGAACGCTTTTATGGTCTGGTCCCAGATTGAGAGACGGAAGATTATGGAGCAGTGGCCTGACATGCACAATGCAGAGATTTCAAAGCGCCTCGGAAAACGATGGAAACTACTGCCCGATTATGAGAAGATACCCTTCATCAAAGAGGCCGAAAGATTGCGTCTAAAGCACATGGCTGACTATCCTGACTACAAGTACCGGCCCAGGAAGAAGAGCAAGTGCTCTACCCCTGTGAAACTTGGCGAGAAGTTGCAAATGAAATCCAGCAAGCCCCATTCAGGAAGATCAAGTGGGCTCTCCTGCAAAGGGCTAAAGATCAAACCTGCTTCTACCAAGCATAAAATGAACTTCAATGGCAATAAATACAAGAGCTACAGCGAGAGCATGAGCGATGACGACACAATGGATGTAAACTTAGAAAGTCCAGTGACTCTGCAAGACGATCACAACACGTCAAGTCACTTTGTCCTTCACCAGCAGGCCACCGTTCAGTCTGAGGACCAGCAACCAGTTCCTGAGCTCAGAGTGAAAGTGCCCATCTCTCAAACCAGCAGCATCCAGAGTCTCTCCTCAGACAGCGAGTGCCAGGCTCCCCCAGAGTCCACGATGAGTGAGCCACAAGGGTCGACGTCTGGAAGATCCTCCACACCGACCTCAACCAGCTCCTCCTCTTTGGTGTCGTCAGCGTGTTCGGATGAGGAACTGGACGAGGAACTCTTGCATATCATTTCAAACAGTATGCCTATGGACTGCTCTGCTCTGGACAAGGACTTTGAAGCATTTCATGCTAACTCAGGATCCCATTTTGACTTCCCAGATTACTGCACTCCAGAGGTGAACGAAATGATTTCTGGGGACTTGCTCGTGCCCAGTATCTCAGACCTAGTGTTCACCTACTGAAGTTGAGTCCTCTGTAATGTGGTCAGGCCTGCATAGCTGCCAATTTAAAAATATTTTGTCCGTGTTGTACTTGGACAATTCCTTTTTCCATGTGTTTATTTTTCTCAATGAATCCCGTAAGTGCTATTGCTTTACTTTCCAAGCATGTCACATCTTGTTGGTTTAGCTAACAGACACACAGGGCTTTGCAGAGCTGTTAGACATTCAGATCTTGTTCAACACTTCAGAGAGTAAAACATTCAGATCTTGTTCAACACTTCAGAGGAAGCTGGGTGTATTTCTTAGAGACAGAGAAAGCTGAAAAGCTACTTTCTCTAAGTACCTGATGGGCAGCAGTTAGAGGCAAAAACTTGTATTGATTTAAAGTGACAATTCAGCCAAAAATTAACATTTTGTCATCATTTACTCACCTTACACTTCCTTTCTTCATGAATTACAAAAAATATATATTTTGAACAATGTGTCAGTTGTTTTTGTCCATACATCCATAGTCAATGGGGACCAAAACAACATTGGACACCATTGGATTTCACTGTGTGAAGAAAAAACACTGTGACATTCTTCAAAATATCTTCGTTTGTGGTCCACAGAAGACAAATTGGTAAATAAATGGTGACAAATTTCATTTTTGACTGAACAAGCCCTTTTATATCCAGCACTGTCATTTTAATGACTCCTTATAATGTAAACTCTTAATCATTATTCATTCAAATATACGATTTCCACCACAAGTTTCAATGTGCACAAATACGGAGGTCCGCTAACAGTATTGGTACATTAACATTCTGAAAGAGTAGGGAAGAAATGATGAAAAGGAAAATATGACTGAAACCATTTATTAAAACCTACAGCACTTACAGTAAAGCATCAGTAACCTTGCGGAGGAAATCACTGCAGACACGTAATTCATATCCTATTCGTTAATTAGGTAATAGCACTTTCATCACCTTGCCATTGCTGCAGACGTTAAGACACACATGTGATTTAAAGGCAGCTCTGCATCGGCCCTGCGTGCAGGTGTTTGTGTGTGTGTGTGTGTGTCAATGTGTGCCTGAACTGTTTGGACTGTGGACAAAAGGGGGTTAAGGTTAGGGTTTGGGGGTTGGGAATGATTCTTTCAGGGAACTGTGCATCTGTCCATGCAGGCAGCAGCTTTTATGCAGGGGTCGGACTCTGCGCTTACCGAGCGTCTGCCGGGGTGGGGAGGCGTACGAGGGGGGGCTCTTGCACCGGTTCACTGAAATGCATGTCATGTCTGCAGTCTGGCTGCAGCTGCCCCGATCAGGGCTAGAAATCTGTGTCTGCCAGCTGGCCCCCATTGACTCTCTCAGGGATCGTTTGTCTAGGTCCTAGTGCCTCCCGTAGGTAATTCATCTGTGATGATCTGTGTGTGCGTGTGAGCGTCTCTTTCTCTCCCGGAGAAGCCATCCGAAGCCAACCGAAGTGACAAAATGCCCCGATTTCTCAAAACAGGATCCGTCCTCTTTTTTTTTTTTTTTTTTTTCCACCCACATGCTCTTATTAATTTCAGCTCAGTTGGTGCCCGGGAGACCGGCATTATTTACCTCCCACCAACAGTTGTCAGAGAAGGGACAACAAACCCTGCAGTTTGTTTCTTACATAAACTCTTAATCCTCATTGATTCCCGACATCCTGTGAAGATGCAGCAGCATGCTGTGCAAAGCGAAGGAACACAAAAGGAAAGGGACCTGATGTGTGTTTGCTCTTGGTTTAACCTCACTGTTTGGACTGCATAATGACTACTTTTGTGACCACAGAGGCATAAACAGTCTCCATCTTGCTGTGTTTCCTTATTGTAGGAAAGAGTTGACTGAACTAGTTCGGTACAACCAGTATTTTTTCTAGACCATGATAGTTTGCAAATATCTTAGTTTTATCAAGTGGTTTTTAGAATGATGCCACATTCGGTGGTCAAACATGTAATTCAGGTATATGTATTTCAACTGCAAAGGGAAATGGCGTTAAACATAAGAGGACCGATAGAAAAGATGGACACAGTTTGTGATACGAGGCCTTCATTCATAAAACACAAACATATGAGGATTTTCGATGTATAAAAACATTGCGTCAACATATATGTATAGCGCAGAAAGATTTAGTGCTTTAAAACTGAAGCGTTGGCATTTTAAATGCTCAAAATTGTAGAAACTGTAGTAACAACGCAAGCTACTGGAACCTTCCGTTTCTTTAAAAGTGAGGCAATGGATGGCATTACTTTTGTAATACAAAAAGGTCATTTGTATTATGAAAAACCAAAATCAAGTTTGCATGCGTCATAAATAAGGATTTGTGAATAGGTAAAACAAAAGGCTTAGGCCTTCAACAATCATCAGGGAAATGATTTCAGGAAAGCGATATGTTCACTATTTTAGCAGATTCTGCACTACTGAAATTGTGAAATGGCTCGCCACGCCTGAAGTTAACACAGGAACGAGTCTTTGCATTAAGACGTATGTCAATCAAATCTGTCTCCATACACTCTTGAATAATATCAGGTGACACACTGAACCAATACCGTACCAAACACCAGCAGTCAATTAAATGGACTCAGGACTAAAAACATCAGCCCACTGTGGATCTGCTTTGATTCAGCCATTACTAAGATGCACTCCGTTTGGCCATTGTATGTCATTGTTGATGATTTGCAAAAGAACTGTATGTAGCATCAAAGGTCAATCTGCAAAGTTGTACCTTTTTAAATATTAAATATTTTAAAATGCCACAATCCTTCTGGGTGCATTTTTCAGCTGTAAATAAAACATTATTTAAGTGTGTCTTAAAAATGGGTGCTTTACGTTTATATTTACCAGCATATTTTATCATTTTGCAATTGTTTTATTTTTATTTTGCAGACAGTGTCATTTATTTATTTGATATTTTACTAAGAGCACCAGAAAATGGGAACGACACATCACAGATGGGCTCAGGCAAATTAGTGTCAAAGTGATAAATGCAGAAAGCTGTATATAACTGAAGCAGTGTAAAAATACCCATCTGGTCGGCACCTCCTACTTCTGGGCTGGGGATTAATGAACAGCATTCTGTGTGATAGAAAACCAAGGGCAATGCTAATTTCACACAGGCCAGACTCAGCTTTGCTAAACCTGTCATATGCGGAGCATGCGCTTCCTCATTTCCATGTCTGGCGGAAACCTGCTGCCAAAATCAGTGATTGCCACCAATGGAGTCTTATTACAAAACATGGGCCAGTCTTTCCTTTTAGGACTGAAGGATTTTCATGGCAATAAGCTGATCTATCACAGAAGACTCCACAGACCTGCACAGTGGTTTGTACTGCAACAAACGCAACAAAACCAGATAATTCCCAATGCAACACTGTTTTAGGCGCAGAGCTAATTTATAATCTCAGCATGATGCTGTTTCAGCTATTACAGACTATAGGTGAGAAATCTTATGTCGGATCCCCTATGATCATCTTGGAATGTGACAATAATATGAAATTCTTGTAAAACATAAAACATCAAGAGTCATCAGCTAAAGCACTCTTCAGAATCAAAAGGTGGCCAAACTATGACCATATTGCCTCAAATACATTTTCATAGTTAGAGGTCCACTTCTCTGATTGTTTCCAGCGGAAATAATACTAGGTTGTTATTTTCCACCATTTTTTTAATGATTTATTCCTTATGCAATCAGAAGGAGATTGCATGGTCGCAAAACCTACAACTTAAGTGATATTTAATCCATAGTATATTATGTTGTTTGAATGCTTGTGGTTTGGATGTTTCAACTGTTATCCGGTATTACATTATACCGTCATCCAGGTCTAATGCTGTACACTGAATCAAAAGATTTTGTTGCCTTTACATGAATGACCACAGGATCTGATCAGCAAACACTGCGTTCGCTGTCACACAGAGATGTATGCATAAAGTATGACAACGTGTGGTGTTCGAGTTACACTAAAAGTGTTAATTTAACACATGCAGAAGTGATGTTGTCATGTTTGCATTTATGCTATTATAATGCTCTTAAAGGGATAGTTCACCCCCAAAAAACCCTCAGACTTAAACATGTATGTCTTTCCCTCTGTGGAACACAAAAGAAGTTTTTTTCCAACATGTCCAAGCTGCTCTTTTCCATACAGTAGAAGTGAAGGGTGACCATGGTGGTCAAGCAAGATTTTCAGTAAATAATGGTTTGAATTTCACAAAAATGTCCAACCCGATCTCACAGCAATTCGTACATATAATTTGTACGAATTTGTACGGTTTTTGCTAAATCGCATGTATTTTACGAGTTGCCAAATTCGTATGAATTCATACGAATGACCTACTCCTAACCCCGCCCCTAAACTTACCCGTCACTGGGGTTTAGACAAATCGTACGGTCGTACGAATTGGTCGTGAGATAGCATTGAAATTTCTGTTTCTAAAACAAAGCTATCACATGGCTTTAGAAGACTCGGAATGTAGAGCACAAGCTATATGCGCCTATATGCGGTGCATTTACTTTCATTGTGTGGACTAGAGCTGTGTGAACATTCTTCAAAACTTCTCCTTATGTGTTTCATGGGAAAAAGTACAAAGTATGGGATTGGAATGACATGAGGGTAAGTAAACAATGACAGAATTTTTCTGAACTGTTGCTTTAACCTACGCTTAGAGAATGATACTTCTGCACGACTCTCTATAGGTTTGAGCGTAATAGATTGTGATTGTTTTCCTCAGTCATTCTCTTCACTGCACTGCAATAAAAAAGGAAAAATAACTCCAACTGTGCACAAAACCTCTCAAAAAACAGTCTTCTACATGTTAGCAGACTTTTGGACAATTAGCATTGCGTAATTCATGTGCATGTCTGTTTCCATAGTGTGGTGTATTATCTCTATACCTCATAGGTACTGAGCACAAATAGAGACGAAAGCACTTTGGTGTACATAATGATGGTAGATCTGAGCAGCGCATGTTTGTCGTTTTGATGGACTCATCAGTGTAATGACACCCTCATCAATAAACTGCTTTAGTCGACACATGACCTTGTCTGTGTGAGTGTGATTTTAAAGAGCTTACATGCTCAACACAATTACATATATGCGCATAAAGCTACTTTTATCAATTCAATTAGTGTGGATTAAGCATATGTACCATAAGCAAGCTGCCCATATGTAGATACAAGTTTTCTAACATGCATTTGACATAGACCTGTCATGTGTGTCTGTTTAACGCTGCGGGTTTCTCCCACTCTGTCTCTGACGCGAGTTTCAGAAAGGATGCAGATGTTCTTGTGGTCAAAGCGCACAGGCATGAAAGGTTGCAGCAGCAATGTAAGTGACAGCACGTTACATGCAAACATACACAGCCAGCTCCATATGACATATGAAAATGCTTTAGTACTAACAAACACAAAGAACCATTTCTAGATGCTTTTAGCCTACACAACTGAAAATGGCCAGTAATACAATCAAGTGTGTGAACTGAAATATCATTATTGTTGTAATTCACTGTTAAGTCACTGTTCTCACATGTCTAAGTTCATTTCTACATATAAATTGAAATCAGTTTAAATGAGGGCCATTTGATTAGTCAACAAAACTTCGGCGAAGACTTCCATATGGGACGGGTTGTGATGTTCTCTCCTAACCGTATATAAGAACCACATGGCCACTCCAGCCAAGGGCGACGTTTAACTCATCATGACCACAAATTATGGCATTTTCCACTCTTGTGCCCTGTCTGAAAAACTTCACAGCATGTCTGCAGTGAGTCAAACAAATACATTGTAAACCAGCCGCACAATACACTGTATAATATTCAGTGACAACAAATAAATTTTCTTCATAAATTATCCTTTCTTCATAGAGAGGCAGAATAAACACACTTGTGTGTGTTTGTGTAATGATCCCAAATATAATGCGCTACATGATTATGATAGATGATGCCTATATGGTATTTGCTTTTATTGAAGCCATCAGCCTGCATTATCAATTCCAGGTGAAAACTACATTACCCATGAGTCTGCAAAGAAATCTCCACCAATCAGAGAATTCCTGACATAAGAACTCTGCCCGGTCACTCCTATATAATGCACTGCGAATGACGTAATAGAGCCAGTCTTCTATTAACTATTAAAAAAAATTGGTTTGGTTCATGGCTTATAACTCGGAATAAAATCTGATTAAATTAAAACACTATAAACAATTGTTTATAATGCTACAAGTGAATTTATGCACCACAACATTAAAATGTGTAGCATAAAAAATGCATTTTGAGATTTACTAGAGATTACAGTTAACATTTATTAAATGTTTTTAAAAATTAAGTTAAAAATTATTTGAAAGGTCATCTAAATATAAAATAGGGAAATAAGCACGCATAATATACAATACTGACTTATATACCAATATAATGTGCATTTCCTTATTTATTAAGGTTGAACTTCACGTACTACAGCCAGTTGCAAACCTTTGCCTTTTGCTTTGCATATCTTTAAATAACAAAGTTGAGGAAATCCGAGCACAGGTGCCCCACACTGCGGCACCCCCAGAGCAAATGGAGATTAAGCGCCATGCCCAAGGGCTCAGAGGAACTAAGAAGTGCCAAGGGCATAATTCAAGATGGGATCCTCCTCTATATCTAACCATTGGTTTTCTACTTCCCTTGTGGCAAGACTATGGTAACAAATACCAATGCAAAAGCTGTGTAAAGTACAAATAAGCTAAAAGTTTTAGAAGGCTTAACTCTACGCTGCTTGCACATTTCCCCCGGTGGATGTTTAATAGATGCCCTGGCCTTGATTCCCCATCACCAATAAGCTACCTTCCTGTGAGTAACGCCACACCTGAGAGGATTAGCAGGATTACAGGCGATGGCTTTCACACAGGATTTGAGGCATCCTTCCAGTAGTATACAGCAATCCAAAGCAGAGGCCCTTAGAAATAGTGCTCTCTGAGCAAAAAAGTACATGTGTGAGCCGAGGCTGTTATTTTCCAAATACAACATGCCAGGTTGGCCAAACAATGTCTCACTTTAATTTTAAGGCCTGCTGAGAGAGCACACCATTCATTTTACTCCCCCGTCTGGTGCCTCGTATCGGCAGACTAGTTCATCTACGCGCCTCTGTGATGGATGCTCAGTAAAATCTGTGTCCAGTAAAAGCCAAGCCTCATCTCTGGAACAACTTATTGAATTTCCCTAGGTGCTTGGCTAAGCAGATAGCTGTTTTACAGTGTGAATAATTGGACTCTTATATTTCACTGCAACCCGTTTTCCAGTGTCTGGTATGAGGGAATGTGCCGATAATTTGAGCCACTTTTCTGAGGGTCGGAGAGTGAAATGTGCTGTTCTGTCCATGCTGATTTATCTAGCGCTCTCTTGCACAGGCTTGCGGATGGGATGAGAATTAGCCCTATGCTAAACTGCTGCGTCAGTCCGGTGTTGTCCATACTTGGATCAATTAGAGCTCACTAATTGCTGTACCTCCAATTATGCGGTGATAAGCAGGAGATGGAATGATTAGAGGTTGTTTCGGGAAGGTGAGTGGAAACTAAAGATCTAAATGACTCTCTAGGGGTGATTGGGGGCAGGCGAGCAAGACCGAGAGGGAAAAAAGCCATGGCTGACTTGGTTTTGTGAACTTTCAGACATGGATGAGATGAAAAGACCCAGTTTTTCCGGTGCTATGCTGCATTATGCTGTTTCTCTGACCTGCTTCTGCCCTCGCTGTTGGAGATACGGCAGCCTAATCGAGTGAGTCAGCATCTACACGCACGGATTTAGCAGACCAGAAGGATTCTGCACTACTTAACATGTCTTTGGGTCTAAAAACAGGAGTATTTCCAACACATTTTCTCATTAAAGGACTAAAAAGGTGGGTCAAAATGAAGCATAACAAACCTGAGTTTAGTCAAAGAGGAAAATGTGTGTAAATTGGTCTGAATTCAGTTCTCCACAGAAGGTCGTCATATGTCCCCTCTTAAGTAGGGATTTGAGGGGCCATAGGGACATGCAGATGGACAGATCTGGACTGCTTGTCCCCTCCAGCCATGTCTCCAGACAGTTGGACAGAGAACGGTGTGGCACAGAGAGAGGGGCCCACAGTGCCAGGAGGAAAGTGTAATGAGAGATTTCGAGGGGGTGTTGAGATACTTGGCCCCTCACACATTTATACATACAGACAACCACAAACACATGCAGAAACACATACACACATATAAGTATATGTTCACAAGTACGCCCACAGTAGCACATTGACCATGTTTGTATGCACATGATTTTCCAGTTAAGATCTATATACTGGTTAAACGTTTATAGAGAAAAAGAGGCTAACATACTCTACAGCTATTGGAATATTTCTGTATGCATGTAATTAGCATATTCTAAATAAATTAAGACTATATCCACCTTTTTTCCTGACGAGCCTACTGCGTTTTGAATTATGGAGGCACTTCCGGTTTGAGGAAATTCCACTCAAAAACAAATTTCAAATAATAAGGTTGCGCTACAAATAATCCTCAGCCAGTTTGACTGAATGAGCTGTCAATTTTCCTTCATGTTTTATTTTCAGACGTCAGAATAATAATGTAACACTTGGTATTTTAATGTACTACAAGAGTATCTGCGGCAAGAGAACATATACTGTGCATTTGTGGTCTGCTCTCCTCATTTACTTTACGATATTTCCCATGAATGATTCACTGAGTATCTCCTGATTTCTCCCCAAAAAGTATTTTATGGAAGTCAGTGGGGCCCATCAACTGTTTGGTTACCCAATATCTTCTTTTGTGTTCAGCAGAAGAAAGAAATAATGCTTTTAAACTTTTAAGTTTGCTTTAAATGTTCGATGGTTGAAGGGTGAGTACAATAATGTCACTTCATTGTACCCAGTTAAAAAAATGATAATTCATATTACTGATTGTTTACAGTTAAAGGAAGCCATAATTGCTGCGAAAAAGGATATTCTGAGGGTTCTAAATTCTATATTTTGAATAAATGGTGCATATTATTTTATGCTTTTCCCTATAGGAAGTGATGCATTTTTGGCAATTCTGCACAGTAATTGAACTCATTTGGACTCATTAAACCCCATTCATGCCACTAACAACAGCACAATAGCAAAATGTAGGTCATGAGACTCTTACAGTGCTTTCACTCATCTGTATTTTGATTTATGGTAATTTCTTTTCAGTTTTCTGTTCCCTCCAAAAATATGTTAACTTATTGCTTGACTTTTTTTTAACCCAGAATTACTCTAATTTAGACAGAAATTAGCAAAAATAAATGAATGTTCAGCTATGGTCTGAATTAGGTCATTATATGAATCATAATTATGATATGCCAGCTATCTTATTCAGATTTCTAGAAACTGGAATATAGGCCTATTAGATTATTATAATTAGGCACATGTGTTTACATGACACATACACTACCCTACCGTTCAAAGTTTGTGGTAAGTTTTTTTTGTGTTTTTGAAGTAAGTTTCTTATGCTCACCAAGGCTGCGTTTATGTAATACATTAAAAACAGTAATACTGTGAAATATTATTACAAATTAAAATAACGGTTTTAATTCAAAGCTGAATTTTCAGCATCATTACTCCAGTCTTCAGTGTCACATGATCCTTCAGAAATCATTCTAATATGCTGATTTGGTGCTCAAGAAACATTTAATTATTATCAATGTTGAAAACAGTTGCTCTGCTTTATATTTTTGTGGAAACAAAGTGACACTTTTTTTTTTTTTTGGTTTAGTAGAATAGTAAAAAAAAAAAAAAACATTTAATTGATGGAAATCTTTTGTAACATAATTTTACAGTCAATTCTGATCAATTTAATGAATCCCTGCTGAATAAAGGTATGAATTTCTTTACAAACAAGTAATTCTGATTAATATAGGAATATTTCTATGCATGTAAATGCAGTCATTGTGAAGGCTCTGTTTTGGTGTTGTGTGTTAGGGACGCCTGTGGCCTGTCTCCTCAAGTTAGGGTTAGCGTTAACAAGACAGATCCACACTACAGCACAGAAAAGAGGTGAGGCAGTTATGTGATGTGACTTTGTGAGGGGGGAGAAAACAGAGAGAGTGAAAGCAAGAAAGATCTGACAGAAAGACTTGTAACAAAAGGAAACAAAAAATAGAAAATGTAAGGAAAGGAGATGAAACTTCTGACACTGTCAATCTTTAAAGGATGCCTTGTAATCTGTTTAAAAGGTGGAAACGCATGTGCTATACAACGTTACAACTTCCTCTTTTTATGTAAAAAAAAAAAAAACTGCTACTTTTTATTTCCTGGGAAGGCAATTTTAGTCTTAACACTTTATTTACCAAACTCTGTGTGTGTGTGTGTGTGTGTGTGTGTGTGTGTGTGTGTGTGTGTGTGTGTGTGTGTTTGTGTAAGTGGAGTCACAATAGAAGTTTATTACGGTCTGCTTCAGTAACTTCTACTATGGGAAGGATGAATTATTACAAAACTTAAGATATTTAAACTAAAGAACGTACATTACTACATATGTTTCTGTGTAGCAAATGAAACTGAAGTAGCGACAGATCTTTTCTTCCATTTTGTGAGGTTCACACCTCCAATTGTGACGGATTATCGGAAAGAAAATGTAGGCCGGGGAAGAAAATTGTTCCAAACAAGCATTACTTTCTACCGTCGAACACGAAAGAAAATATTTTGAAGAATGTTGGGGTCCAAACAACACTGAACTCCACTTACTTTCATAGTATAGACAAAAAAAAAAACTTCCACTGAAGAAAGAAAGTCATAAAGGTTAGGAACGACATGAGGGTGAGTAAATGATGATAGAAGTTTCATTTTTGTGTAAACTATCCCTTTAAATCCAAGGGTCAGAAACAGGGTACAAAATGGTCATAATAGATTAAATTATACCTGTTTTGGACCTCAAGTGGACCTCAGGGGACAAAATAAAATGTATATGATATGACCCCTTTAAAGACTCCAGATGCCTCACAGTTCAGTGGAAATGCAGACAGACAGGGTGGTTAATCTTACATTAGCATTCCCTGTCTACTCACGCCTTGCGTCAACAGGGTGGACATATGCAATCTGGCAACATGCTCCTGGCACTAACCCAGTTATTCCTCTCCATCTCTGACCTTGTCACTGCATAGGGCATTTTTTAGACAGAGGCTCACTGCTAGATAAATATTCTCACATATTACAAATGCTAAAATACCAGCAAACATACACTTACGCTAACACACACTAAACTGTATAGTGATAAATGAGGAAGTGGCTAAGTGTTCTGCTATCATCTTTCGAAACTAATAATTCACATTAAAAGTCCCCAGAGTGGATGTTCATGTGATTACTGTTTTGTCCATGATACATGAGGGCAGAAAGTAGAGCGTTGCTGCGTATTCTCCAGGGTGCTCAGCAAGACAAATTTAACCTCTGCAAATCCCTGACACGCACATAACTGTTTATGGCACAACGACAAAGGCGCTAAGGAAATGTTGAGGTACGTTCGGCAAGGGCAGACACTGTGAAGTCATTTTGGCAAGGTGAAGTCTGGGGAATCAACAGGCTTTCAACATCCCTCGCCACCAGGAAGACAGAGTGCATTTTGATCGCTTCAGCGCATGCAACCCACACACATATCCTCTCCACCTGGGTGGCTGGTGCTGCCGAAGATACAAGTCTTACTCTGAGATGTTTTTAGGCCACAGCTTATCTTTTGTTCACACAACCCTAACTTAAAACACACGGTAACTAAAAGACTTTTTCCTTTCTTGATACACACACACACACACACACACACTCCCTGTGGTTACCAATTACTCTGCCCCAAATGAAAGTCACGTATGCTTAAAAATAAGACTTTGACTTTCTTTTCCCACAGAGAAACGGTTACTGACGCAGCGGCAAGTATTTTAAGATGGGTATCAACTAGAGGTGGGAGAACAGCATAGTATATTTTGTGTGGGGAAATATCGACCTTTTCAGGGTCTGAATTTTGGCTCGGGATTGTGAGTGTTAAATTTTGTGCTGCGCTTCGAATGTATCTTTCTAAAACAATATAAATATGATTCAGCACATAACTACAATTCATAACTGAAAAGGAATGTATAGCATCTCCTTTGGCTTGTTCTTTAGGGTTTTAGTAAGGTTGTTCTTTGTAAAACTTCTTAAAACAATATGTATTGTAACAACAAATATATGGATTGAATGTGAAAACTCAATTTTTATTTGACAACTGCAATTTCTATTCAAAAAAATGTCTAAAATATGAGAATAGGAAAAATACGGAACAAGGAAGAGACAAAGGAGATGGATATGAAGATCTGAAATGAACAAACTGAAAACTTTATCTTATTAGAAAAGCATATGTGGACAACGTTTTCCTTTAGAGACATTTGCAGTTCAAAAAAAAGGAAATCGCAAAATATTGCAATATGTGTTATTGCAATACTCAGCATATCGCAAAATGTTTAAAATCGCAATATTATTATTGTGGCTAAAAGGGGTAATTCATCACTCAAAATGGGCTTTCAATAAAACTTGGCTGCCTATGTGGTAGAAAAGAGAATTTTTTTTAAATCTGCGCATAGTACAAGACTGTTGCCTTCCCTTTTGCCAAATAGGCAAGTAAACTTAACACCCATAATACACTGGGCATTTTACTGTCCAAGGCCACTCCCACCAGTCTGCTCCTATTGGATAGGCTTGAGCAGTGTCAAATACCACCTTTCTAGAGTAGGAAATACTTCTTAGCAAACTTTTATAATGGTGACGACTTGTATTGATCCCATATCGCGATATAATATCGATATCATCTGGACAGTGGAAAATATCGTGATATGAATTTTAGCTCGTATCGCCCACCCCTAATTTAGTGTGAGCAAGTTATTTTTAGTTTCCAGTGAAGGATCCAGAGCCTTGTAGGCAGTGGCTAAAGGCAGCGAAAAATTGCAAATATGAAGCGAACGCCGCAACGGATAATCTGAAAAACCTTTGTATTTGTAGTCTCCATTTCAAACTGGATGACTACGAACACAGTGTTTCAGGCCAAACAGAGTTGATTAGGAAGAAAAGAAATGGTGAGCACTTTTTACCCAACCCCTTGAAGCAAAATGCCGTCTTGTAAGGTAAGAAGATTGTTGTCGTGTTCCATTTTTACCATAATGCTGTTAAAGAGTAGACAAAGTGCGATGCAATTTTCAGTGACAAAACCTACTTTTACAATAACTGTTTTGTTAATAAACCTCTGTTGAACCTACTGTCCGTAGGTTGGGATACAAAAATACGGAAGTACAATCTGTAGTTTTCACAAAACCCTGTCAAAAGTCAACATTTTGCATCATCTGATGGACTTTTGCTGACAAATAAACAGGAATTTCTCAGTCCAGGTGTCATGGAGAAAGAGTAAACATAGTTCATTTATATAAACTACTGACAAACCAACAATACAAAGTGGGTTTAAAATTGATTCCCACCCCTAGTAATTTGTATTGGCAGTTATTACGTAGACATAGCTGTAAGTAGGTTGGATATCTAGCACTCCGAGTCCATTTGCCCATCCTTTTGGTGGCTTTTTCTCCGCAGCTCTCAGTGGATTCTTTGCTAATCCTGTGTACTCTGTTGGGTTTATCTCCTTTCTCAATAGGTTTAAGCTAAAAAGCAGGCTCTGGATTTCCCTAAACCAGGTTTAAGCTTCTGTAAAAAGGATGGTTGATTTTTAGGGGTCTGCTGAACATACTCCACTAGTCTTTATAATAAAAAAGGGGTTAGTTTAGCACAGAAAGAAGGCTTTTAGTGTTGATAGAGGAACACGGAGGGGTTTGTGTTTATGTAGTTACATAGAGTATAGGGTTACATAAAGTGCTCGCCTCATCTCTCATCTTCTCCGGGTGTTTTGATCTCACAGCAGGCCACCATAGGTTTAGTGAGAGAGACAGATTAACCTCAATACATCCACAACATTAAACCCTTACAACTACTTGCTACACGGAGTCCTGTTTTACACTTCACCCACGTGGCATTAGCCTGGATGTGCATTTTCAGAATTAATTGGAAAATATATACTAGAGAATTGGCTTGGAGTGGTAAGCTGTTTGTTTATGCAGCCCTCCCGCATCTCCTTCTGATTAAAATGTAGTATGTGATACAAGAGCAATTTCTGAGACCATTTCTGAGACGGTATTTTTAGTAAGCTTGCATCTAGGTCTAAGATGATTTGCAGTAGTGGAGCAAATGTTCTCCATTTATATAGGATTCTAAAAAAAACACTTTAAAACTACTCAAAGCATTTACATTCTAACGTTACAGCAGGTCTGTAGCTAACATGCTTTGACTGGTTTTGCAACAATATAGTACAATTGAAATGGCCTTTACAATAACATCATATAGAAATAGCAGAGTACAATAAAACCTGTTTTGTATTGATATATATATATATATATATATGTGTGTGTGTGTGTGTGTGTGTGTGTTTAGAAATAGGATATTTCTTTCTTTTCTTTTTTATTTTATTTATTTATTTTTGAATCATCTTGCAAGTCATCTGGCTTGTTTTTTTTAAACCAGGCACTGCCAAAGGTCACTTTGTTCAAACCACATCCCTTCTGCTGCTTGTTCACCTATTCGAATTTCCTCTATTATATTATCTTTTCAAACTGCCATGTTCAACCACAAGGTATTGTAGTATGTAACGTGCAATGGTAGAAATGTGTCAGTTGGTCAGTGTTGTTATTGTTATCTAAAAAATAGGCTAACTTTTAAACTTTTATTAATTGTAATGAAGTTGAAATAAAATAATGAAATAAGACCTAATTATTAGATGAAAAACATAAACAAAAAAAACCTTAATGAAATGAGTAATGTTTCCTTGGTAACAAACTGAAATAAAAAATGTTTAAGTTCTGAAATTACTAAAACTAAAACTGAAATAAAAATAAATTAAAGGGGTGGTTGATTATGATTACACTTTTTTAAACTTTAGTTAGTGTTTAATTTTTCTGTTTGAGCACAAACAACATCTGCAAAGTTACGACGCTCAAAGTTCAATGCAAAGGGAGATATTTTCTTGTTTAAGGACTACAACAAACAGCTGGTAGAGACTACAACAAGCTTCTTCCCGGGTTGGTGGCATCACTAACCCTAAAATTTACATAAACCCCGCCCCCGAGAACACGCAACAAAGGGGGTGAGGCCATGTTACTGCAATACAGTACATAACACAAATGCAATAGCATGTCAAAAGCAAGATGACAACATAAGTTATAACTGTAATTAAACTAAACTATACCTGTTCTATCTTCATGCAGCATATATTCTCTGGCTCTGTAGGATCTCAGTTCCCACATGAGTGATTTATAGATTATCATGACAGAATATGTTAATCAATGACTTTAAGATATCCCACATCAGCTACATAAATTCATTGACTAACCATTCAGAAACGTCCTGTTGCATTCTACATGTTGTCACTTCTTCTTGAGTGTCTCCATCATTGTCTGACTCCGGTTTGAACATAAAAGGCTGAACATTTTCAGTGAATCTGCGTGAGGTAATTGGAGCTGCTAACATGAGCTCTTGAAACTCCGCCCTCTTCTAGTTAATTTTCTCAATATGCAACGTGCAGGACAAGAGGTGAAAATGCTGTGCGGTACAAGGCAAAGCGGGACGGGTGGTTACCCTAATATAAGCTTCCTAGGCCTCCTATTAGTAATAAAACAGCTTGTAATGTGCACTTAGGAACCAGATTAGCCCTCGTATAATTTAGATTCCAACATATCAGCCTTGTGTCAGAAAGGATGCCTCCACAAGCGACACCATAACCTTGAGCTCAGGAATGACTGTGAGAAGAAAAATAAAGATAAAGCTCGAGCTGGGGATTAATGTTTTCGGTCACGGAGTTGCTGAGCGAAATGAGGCCTGCGAAGTGAATTGAAGTATACAAATTGCAAGTGTGGACCTTATAAACAGGAACATATCTTTTGAAGCAAGGAACAGTCAAAACATCTTGTCTGGAGCAAAAAGGGCTTGCATAATGTCAAAATAATGTTTCTGCTCTTTTCTCTGGCAATAGTCATGCTGTTCTGTTCAATTACTAGATATCTGCACTGCATCACTGATCCCTTAGGTGAACATGGTGAAGTCATTTATCATGCTATCCAAAGAAAGACCGCACAATAAATGTGCACTTAATAGTTTCCACGAAAGCCCTGGCAAGCTTTTTGAACTGCCACATATGATTTGAACTTTACAACAAACATTCGTCATATTTTAGCAACACAGCCATGGTTATTCATGGTGAGAGCCAATCGGTAGCTGACTCACCCATCATGCAACACTGGCACGTTAATACTTTGTAATTAAACAGCCAACACAGTTTTTGCAGACCAAGCAAAAAGGGACTGAAGATGGGATCGTTCCAGTTCATGTTTTCTGAACCAATTTCATGCACAATTTGCTTTGTGCTGGATGAGAGCAGTGTGTGAGCGTGCCACTGAATCGCTGGCCTGTCTTTCTGACACAAAAGAAGATCCAGTCTGCTTTAGAATGCCGTTTTACTCTACAATGCTGCTCTCTACGGACTGCAAATCTGATGGAGTGGAGAAAAGACCTTTGGATCAAGGTAAAAGACACACTATTTAGTTTGGAATGTTTGGTATTTTAAAAGGAAAAGATTACCCAAAAATAAAATTTACTCCTCCACCAAACCTGACTTTCATTTTTATATTTTTAAAAATGTTTCAACTGTACCCAATTGACTTTCATTATGGACAAAAAACAACAACAACAAAAAAACCGTTTACACCATACAGTTTGCGTCTATTTACACTAAGTGCAAAAAAAAAAAAAGAAAAGTACCCTTCACCTTTTTGTTAGAAAACATGAAAATCATATAAATCATATAAAGTCAAAAGTCACCTACTTGATGCTAGGGTGTTTGGGCGTTGCTACTGAGGTATTGTTTTTTGCACACAGCTATATGGGCTGGTTGCTACTCTACCAGTCAAAAGTTTGGAAACATTACTATTTTTTTAATGTTTTTGAATGAAGTCTCTTACGCTCATTAAGGCTGCATTTATTTCATAATATATACAGAAAAAAACAATAATATTGTGAAATATTATTACAATTTAAAATTATGGTTTTCTATTTTAATATACTTTAAAATATAATTTATTTCTGTGATGCAAAGCTTAATTGTCAGCATCATTACTCCAGTCTTCAGTGTCACATGATCCTTCAGAAATCATTCTAATATGCTGATTTGCTGCTCAAGAAATATTTCTGATTTATTATCAATGTTGGAAACAGTTGTGCTGCTTAATATTATTTTATAACCTGTGATACTTTTTCAGGATTCTTTGATGAATAAAAAGTTAAAAAAATATCAGCATTTATTTCAAATAGAAATCTTTTGTAACAATATACACTACCATTCAAAAGTTTGGGGTCAGTAATTTTTTTTTCTTTCTTTTTTTTTTTTGAAAGAAATTAATACTTTTATTCAGCACGGATGTGTTAAATTGATAAAAAGTGATAGTAAAGATTTATATTGTTGGAAAAGATTTATATTTTGAATAAATGCTGTTCTTTTTAACCTTTCATTCATCAATGAATCCTGAAAAAAGTATCACAGGTTCCAAAAAAACTGTTTCCAACATTGATAATAAATCAACATATTACAATGATTTCTGAAGGATCATGTGACACTGAAGAGTGGAGTAATGATGCTGAAAATTCAGCTTTGATCACAGAAATAAATTATATTTTAAAGTATATTAAAATAGAAAACCATTTTAAATTGTAATAATATTTCACAATATTATTGTTTTTTCTGTATTTATTATGAAATAAATGCAGCCTTAATGAGCTTCAAAAACATTAAAAATAGTAATGTTTCCAAACTGATGACTAGTAGTGTATATTATGATATTCTGGTCTGTAGTCTCAGGTCCCTCCTTCAGTACAAGTCTATGGGATTTTTCTTTTTTGTCCACATTGTGAATATATTCAGTATGATCTTTCAGATAATAGAACACTGTCTCTTGTGCTCACAAAAGCTGGATTTATTTCATCAAATATACAGTAAAACTTTAATAATGCAAATTATTATCACACATTAAATATTAAAGTCGCCATGAAATCAAAATGTAAGTTTTTTAGCTTTTAGTATGAATATGTTAGCCTTACTGTTATCTATAAGCTTGTGTGCTCAAAAACAATGACAAAATTTGTATTTAGAAGACATAAGCCTTAAAAACATACAGTCTCTCACTTCCGCCAATATGGATCCAATATGGATCAACGCTTTTGACATCACGCTGCACTTCAGCTTCTCGTCAGATTTTCTGTCCAATCAAATGCTCTCTAGAATCTAAAGCGTCCCGCCCCCTACATTATAAATAGGCGCTGAAGCTGCAGCTAAAATCTGTCACTTGTTCACACATTTACTATTTTTTAAATGGTGTACATAGTGCACAATATAGGGGATAGGGAACGATTAAGACATGTAAATATGCTTTCCATTGAGGTGAATGAAGTCTGGTTTCACGTTAGCGTCAAGCTCACACAGTCTGCTCCGGTCCACAGACACAATAGCACAGAGCAGATCATATGCGCGAGTTCAAATGCGACCCATTTGAATTCTTCACAGAATCTCAGAGGTCACGTTAACCAGAATTTTTTTTAGCAGTGACGGAAATAATTTGAAGCCCGTCTGTCATTTTGACAGATTACTGAGGCTGATGTAGCTTGTAAATATAATTCCCACCCCTGTCCAGTTGGTGGTGACTGCGCTCCAGTGTGTCTGCAGAGCGCGAGTTCAGTCTCCAGAATAAAATGATGCGTTTGATTACACACAGGCGAGCACCCAGTTTAAGTCCATTTTATAATAATAAAGTTATAATACTTATACTTTTATAATTAAGTTTAATTTCCAGTTTGTTTTATTTTAAATTGTTCATTTTAAATTGTTCATTTTTCTTGCTGACTATCTAGTTTATGGTCAATGAATGGCTTTTCTGAGGTATAATGTTACGTGACATTTCGGTTGACTGAACTGAGGATTTCGGTAAGCTACTGTGTCTTTCAACATATTTTCTGATTTTCATTCACGTTTATTTCATTCTGTAAAGAGGAAAGGATGAGATATATATAACCTCTGAGATATATATAACCTCTGAGATATTATATATATATATATATATATATATATATATATATAACCCCCCCCCCCACCACCACCACCACCTCCGCCACTGCAACACTGGCGGTTGTTGGTGATTTCCCACTGCGGTAGTAAAAAATTGCCACCGTCACAGCCCTAGGAGGAGCTGTTCGATATGTTCCATCCTGTCTTCCTGTTTCAGTGGAAATTGCGTCAACGCATTGAATAATGCTGCACATTTCAAGGTACTTCAGTGGGCCTTTAATATATTTAGGACCTGAGGACCCTACTGTAATTGCTCAGTCAATTCTTCTTCTCCGAAATGAATTGCATTTTTAGGCCCTAAACATGCTCGAAAACTCATGAAACTTTGCACACGCATCAGAAGTGGTGAAAATTTATGTCAGATATGGGTTTTTGCCATTTCCAGACGTTGTATTTTAACGAACTCCTCCTAGAGCTTTAATCACAAAAACATCATTTTTGGTCAGTCTAATCTAAAGAACTTTGCGACGTTAAACTGCGAAGATCTTGAGTTTTCGCTGAAGGGCGTGTCCGTGGCGGCCTGACAAAGTTCGACGTTTCGCCATGAAACAGGAAGTTGTTGCAACTCAGGCATACAGTGTCCGATCTGCCCCAAACTTCACATGTTTTATTAGAGTCCTGGCCTGAAGACGTCTACATGCCAATATTCAGTTACAGTCATAGCGCCATCTGCTGGCAACAGGAAATTACATGTTTTACACTGCCATTAACTCCTTGTAGAGATTTAACCAGATCAAAATCATATTTGGTCAGTCTAATCTTAAGGCCTTAGCAATATTAACTAGCGAAGATCTTGAGTTTTCGCTGAAGGGCGTGTCCGTGACGGCCTGACAAAGTTCGATGTTTCGCCATGAAAGAGGAAGCTGTTGTAACTCAGGCATACATTGTCTGATCTGCCCCAAACTTCACATGTGTGATAAGAGTCCTGGCCTGAAGACATCTATATGCTAATATTTAGTTAGTCATAGCGCCACCTGCTGGCAACAGGAAATGGCATGCTTTGCACTGTAATTCACTCCCAGAAACACATTTGTATATGCCATGAAGTACCAAACATGCTAGAAACACGTTAAATCATGTAACACTTGGCTAAGTGCTAATGTATGCGATTAACACCACAAAACAGGAAGTTGTTGTAACTCAAGCATAAAATGTTCGATCTGCTCCAAACTTCATGTTTGATAATAGTTCTGGCCTGAAGACATCTACATGGCAATATTCAGTAATAGTCAAAGCGCCACCTGCTGGCAGCAGGAACTTTGGTGCATCAAAATGCCATATTTCTCCTCTATTTATCCGCTTAAATGAATATCGTCAACTGTTCAGTTTACCTAAGGCCACCGGTTGGCAGTAAGCCCGGGTGCGAGGGCCCTTTCATCGCTGCTTGCAGCTTTAATTTAAAATGTAATTTATTCGTGTAATAGCAAAGCTTCCACATCAAATGTCACATGATCCTATTTTTATATCAATATTTTTTAATCATATTATATTATTTTTTATCAATGTTGCTTAATATTTTTGTGAAACATGATGCATTTTTTCAAGATTCGTCAATATGCGTAAGGTACACTGCAATGTAAAGTGTTCTTAAAAAGCTCTTGTATTTATAGTGTGATCATAAATACACATGCAAGTGTTTGTGTGTTTCAGCTGCCTGTCCTGCTTGAATGTATGGAGGAGAGGGAGGGTGTGCATTTGGCCTCTGTGCTCCTCTGACGCTGAGGTTAAATCTCCTCTCTTCTCTACTCTCCTGTTTAGCAGCTGCAGCAACACAGTAGGGAAGCCCACAGGCAATCTGCTCCAAACACACCCTAAAATCCCCAGCACTATGTATTATCGAGCACACACACACTGGGCCATGAAATGAGCTTCCTCCACAGAGCCCACCCTTCATTTACTGCCTGTTTTATTTATTTATCTCTTAAAGCAGAACAACTAAAGGGCGTCTATTTCCTCTAACACTGCGCTGAAATCTGAACAACTGTAGAATGAACTCTTTTGAGACTCAGATTTAATGTGCAAGGTGGTCATTTCTGACATGCACAGCATTTTACAGTCTGTTTCAGATTATCTGCAAAGAGATAATTAATAGCCACAACAGCATGAAGACATGCTAAAATGTACAAACGCACACCAGTACACACACACACACACAATGAAGGTTAGAGTAATTCAAAGGGCAAACAAACTTGTATCATTTAAAAAACACAGGGACGGGGGAATAGAGGAAGACAAACCTTCAATTAGGAAAGTTGAGCACAGTTGCCAAGTCATTCCCCTTGAAATCCCCCTTTAATCTATCAAAGGGGGTGGGTTGTCGTTGCGAGGTGTAGTCATGACAGGTAATGAATTACCGACCCTCCCTGTTTAAAAAGACCTCACCTTGCAATGTGTTCGTGGTTAGTAGCATGTGGGGATGATTTGGACAACAGAAAGAGGCCAAATGAGGACATCATTTGGTTCATAGATCTCAAGTTTCATACATTTTTTCCATTGTCCACTGCTTCAGGGGATTAAAATGCAACTAACGCCTGCGTAAAAAGCTTCATTACATGTAAGCAGAGACTTTGGTCAGATTTTTTCAATAATGTAGCCACATATTCAGAATTGTGCCCACCTTCAATCGAGAGTTCATCCATAAATAACATTTCTGTCATCATTTACTTGTTCCAAATCTGTATGACTTTCTTTCTTTCTTCAGTACACAAAATGTCTCAGTGCTTTTTTTGTCCATACAATGAAAGCCAATGGGGTCCAAAGTTGTTTTGTTTCCCATTCACTTTAAATGTATGAACACAAATGTTCATCAAAATATCTGGTTTTCAAGTCATACAGACTAGGGTGAGATTAAATGATGATAGAATTTGTATTTTTTGGGGTAAACTATCCCTTTAGTGGTTACGGTCTTGCTTTTAAGTCTGCTTAGGAAACACAATTGACAAAATGACATTGATTTGTCTGATTGGGTGTAGAAGACAGTTTTAATCACACCACACTCAGGTCCGGTCGGCCAGATCGATTCAGATTTTCCAATTACTTTTAATTAGTTCCTTTCAATACTTTAGTAAAAACATCTTTTTCCTGAACAGTAAATCCTGAGAAAGAGAGTTATTCAGGAAACACAAGCCTCTGAAACACTCTGAAAAATTAGGTTGGCAGTCTGGGAATGAAAAAAATCTGAATCTCTGGAGTGATTCAGGTGCAGTTGCAGTTGTGTTTGTAAGCTGTTTAACGTCAGCATCGGTGCAGCACACTCTTGACAGTGTTTGGCTTGATTCTGCACGATAATCCATTTTCACAGTCACGCTTCACTGTGTCGGGGAACCATTTGGTGTGGCATTATAAATATGCGCTCAATCTCTCTCTTTTCGAACTGCTTTTGCTACTAATGGAAAACCACTCCATGCAGGTGAAGGGATCCTTTCAGCAGAGAATAGTAGAAATGAGGAAAAAGTGAGAATAAGAGAGTTTGCTCACAAATAGGCCTCGTCCTAATGACAACAGCATCCTCTAAAGGTCAGAACGGTTACTTCAGTTGATGGGATAGAGGGGGAAAAGCAAAGGGTGATACAAAGTGCACTCAGTATGTATGTCCTCATTGAAATGGAATGGCTGCCTGTGAAAAACGTACTTCTACAATGACATTGGTAATCATCAAAAGTTATTGTTTTTGCAGAAACAATAGGTGTTAGATATATTTTTAAGATGACTGCCATGTTTGCCAACACATTACAAACAAAGACTTCTTGTATTTAATGAGTGCACATTTAATGTTTAAGATCTTAGATGCTTTCACAATAGCTCATACTTGGGGATTTGATTTTTACTCACGTAACCCATCCTGCACCCTTTGCACTACATCATGCCTCAAATTGTGTGCAGTGTTGAAGAGATTTATTTTTTACCTAGCATATGTTTAAAACCTGTAGATTTCAACTGAAGATAGTCAGAATGTCATAGGGACTTGGAATTGGGTTCTTCTGAATTGAGGTCTTTTCACACCAGTGATGATAATTATAACTAGTGTTGCATCAGTTCTTCAGTGCACAAAAGATATTTTGAAAAAAATGTGCTTTTTTTTGTCCATACAAGCCAGTGGGGTCCAATGTTTAATGTATAAACACAAACAGTTCTTCAAAACATCTGGTTAAGAACAGTAACATAACATACATGTGCTCATGGGTGGTTTTGTGGTAAAATCTGCAACACCATGTTTACAGCCTAATTTTATCAACAGAGCTGCTAGATTCAAATATTGCTGATGCAATACCATATTTGAATTGCCACTGCCTGTGTTTAAAAAAGACGTCAACTGCAAATTGCATAGGGATTTTATTTGTAGATTTACTGAACTGTAAAAAGGACTATTTCTACTTGATATAACTGTTAATACTATTTTCACTGGTGTAACCTAGGATTGTCAGGTTGTGTCAGTCATATTACATATTGTTTTGTTTTGTTTTTTCACTTGAATAAAACCAGTTAATTCAGATGCCACATGAAGTACATTTTTGTTAGTTGATAGTGCAATTTTAGTGTTAGTGAGATTCTTTTATAATGTTTTAAATCATTATTTTGCATCGTAATATATTTTAAAATGTAATTTATTCCTGTGATGGCAAAGCTGAATTTTCAGCATCATTACTTCAGTCTTAGGTGTCACATGATGATTTGGTGCTCCAGAAACTTTTCTGTTGAAAACAGTTCTGCATATTATTTTATTTTTTGTCAAAACCATTTTTCAGGATTCTTTGATGAATAGAAAGTTCAAAAGAACTACAGTATATGGTTTTCTCATATTTTGATAATAGCGACAAAGCACTTCTTGAAGGGACATTTGACACATAAAATTACATCTTTTCATAATGACCTCATTCGAAACCTCATTATATTTGTTTTCCGCAGATGCCTTGTGTGAGATCACATCTCAAGGTGAAAGCTCACCACATGAGAGCTTGGACAACGTGTTAAGAAGTGACATAAAAAGAAACAACCTGAGCAAACACCTAACGCCTAAACATGTAAGTCATACACACCACAGGATGTGAAAGCGGAGTCCAGCGGTTGCTGACACACTCATTTGTCAGTGTGACCTTGCTTCACTTCCATCAAGGTTCTGCAAAGGTACCATGCCTTCCCTGGTGACGCTTAGCAATTATGATAACATAAAAAGAAATATCTGCAGATAACTCAAAACTCATGTCCATTATCGCCAAATATGGTGCATTCATTACCAAGACCGAGCAATCTGTTCCACATAAGAGAACCCATTTACGCATTCAATAGTTGCATGGCAGGCAAAATTATCTTGGCATGAGGTGAGAGCAGGACTGTCTGTAGCCGAATAAAGGCGAGGCAGGGAAGTCAAACTGTTAGTTAATTAGTTGAGCAGCTTCACATTAACCTTTGACATTACCTATGTAAATGCTGATGAGTGTTCCTGTGCCCTCAGTGCAGGTTATGGACAAACATTGGTGCTATACGTGTACATATTTACTCAAGGACACTCTCATTATTTTGATATGAAGTCAAAACTCTCCTATAATGAGGTTGTGTTTAATGATTGTTTTATTTAATTATTGCCTTCAAGCTGCTGTGTTATTTTAGAAATCATGTTGTGTCCCTTGTACCTTAATGAATCTTGTTTCTCTAGGCTTAATTAAGAAATGTATTTTACAACAGCTTATAATATACATTGGACAACCTGTAAACTATACAGTATATGAAAACTTTGGCCTGTGGCCACAGTTTACCTTAAATTGGCCTTAAATTTTATTTAAAACCCTGGTATTAGACACACCATACGTTTTCTTTTTGTAAATGGATACTGTGAAACAAAAGGATGTTTTTCTGTTCACAGAATTGTAATCATAGCTTCATTTTTACATTTTCAGATGATGTTTGCCTGTGCAAAAGTTGCCGCCATGATGCCAGGTTGTTGTGGGTGGTTACCAAAGTGTTACTAAGTGGTTTCTAAAGTGTTCTCAGTGTCCAGAGGTAGTCAAAAACGCAGACTGCTTTCGTAGTGGAGACGCTCAGGAGACGCTCTCGCCGTGTACTGACCAAACGCTTAAACATTATAGGAAGCGCGCTAGCCAGATGAGATTTAAAGGGTTAGTCCACCCAAAAATGAAAATAATGTCATTTATTACTCACCCTCATGCCGTTCCACACCCGTAAGACCTTCGTTAATCTTCGGAACGCAAATTAAGATATTTTTGTTGAAATCCGATGGCTCAGTGAGGCCTGCATAGCCAGCAATGTAATTTCCTCTCTCAAGATCCATTAATGTACTAAAAACATATTTAAATCAGTTCATGTGAGTACAATGGTTCAATATTAATATTATAAAGTGACGAGAATATTTTTGGTGCACCAGAAAAACAAAATAACGACTTATATAGTGATGGCCGATTTCAAAACACTGCTTCATGAAGCTTCGGAGCGTTATGAATCTTTTGTATCGAATCATGATTCGGATCGCGTGTCAAACTGCCAAACTGCTGAAATCACGTGACTTTGGCGCTCCGAACCGCTGATTCATAACGCTCCGAAGCTTCAGGAAGCAGTGTTTTGAAATCGGCCATCACTATATAAGTCGTTATTTTATTTTTTTGGCGCACCAAAATATTCTCGTTGCTTTATAATATTAATATTGAACCACTGTACTCACATGAACTGATTTAAATATGTTTTTAGTACATTAATGGATCTTGAGAGAGGAAATGTCATTGCTGGCTATGCAGGCCTCACTGAGCCATCGGATTTCAACAAAAATATCTTAATTTGCGTTCTGAAGATTAACGAAGGTCTTACGGGTGTGGAACGGCATGAGGGTGAGTAATAAATGACATTATTTTCATTTTTGGGTGAACTAACCCTTTAAACTTTGTCGCTTCAAGACCCATTTTTGGTTTGGAGACAAAAAATGTAGCAAGCACACTGTTCTCTCACCATTCCTGATATGATTTCTAACACTGACTCAGTGTTCGGCGAGGTCTTTGCAGATATTAGAGCAGAAATTAAAGCTGATGCTCTCCTATGTTTTTCCGTCATCTCCTGGCGCGTTCATATGTAAATTGCGCAAGCTTATTTTGTCAATTAGATCGAAATATCTGAAAAAAATTCATACATTTTCCCACCCATAGACCCTCCCCTCAAAGAAATCATGACAGAAGTGGTTGAAAGTGGACAAAAGATTAAAATACCAAGTGTAAAACAGGTATGTGTCTCCTTCGTCTACTTGTGATCCAATCGAACAAAACGCATCTTAATACCAGATGTAAAGGGGCCATAGAGTTCAATTACCCAATAATGTAATTACCAAAACTTCAGTTTTGGTTTCAGTTTTCAGCTAAATGAAAACTTTAATTTTGGTTTTGGTAAAAAAAAAAAATAATAATTTCATTGCATCATTGTTAATATTTTTTATAAAACCATATTAATATAGATTTTATCTAAAATAAAATTTAAAAATGAAAAAAAAAAAAAACGTGCAAACATACTGAAATAATCATCTGTATAATTCAGCCTTACTGTCAAATTGATTGCTGTTTCTAAAATTCATCCTGCACTCATTTATTCATGTGTATTTGTGTGTGTGTATGTGTGTGTGCTGTCATGTGTCTAAATGTTCCTCGGGGCTTTATCTTGTGTCACCAGGCATCAGACAGACTAGGCCATCTCTGAGCCATGCGTTCGCCCATATACACCCTGATTAGGCTTCCCCCATCTCCCAAATGTGCATACTGACAGAAGGAATTGGACAAGGTCACTGAATGTTACCATGACAACCAGACACGCAAGCTGCAAGGCTTCAAAGAAATCTCCTCCCATTCTCCTGCATAAAAAGCTTAGCAAGTAAGCGTGTGTAAAGTGAGATAGGAGAAAAAGAAAGAAATCAAAATCCAATATTTAAAGCATTTTCACATTCAAAATTGTGGTGAAAATTGTTTTAATGTTAAAGACTTTTAATTTTATAATTTTGTTTTGCAATGTAGACTGCTTTAAAGTGAATAAGATGAATGTATTCCCCGCTCTCTGTGTATGTTTACATTGTTGGCTACCAGTGAAGCGTCAGATTAGAGCTGATGTCCGTGTCAGTCTGATGTGATAGATGGAGCCAATCTGGATTGAGCCTGTCACAGAGTTTGACTGATACCACGCATAAACCCAACATCTGTCACTCAAACTCAACAACCGCTCAACGGAAAACTTGTTTTTTGCTAATAAAATAGACACTAGCTACGGCACACGTCAAAACAAACTGGGGCTAGTTGTCACATGAGCTATTTGTCAGCAACTATGAGGTTTTGAGTTCAAATTTAAAAGTTAAATTTGAATACGTTTTGTGAAATCTGTCCTTCAAACTAAAATACAAATAACATATTTTTCCTATAGTTGTTGACACTAGCATACATTTAGACAACAGATACATTTTAACCAAAGGTTCACTGAACTGTATCTGTTGTCCTGTGCCATTATGGTGGAAATGTTCTAGTTTTTGCCCCACGTTGTCTACAACAACATGATTTTTCAAGTTGTTTGTGATTTACTGGATAAGGATTAGAGAAAAAAGATTTTAAAAAATCTTGCAATTTATACACAATAAAATATTCTAGAGTTTAGCTTAACTAGAAAAATTATATTCATTAAAATGGAGTTTCGCCACCACTGCTTTAAGATCTATACACTAGGGTGACCATATGTGCCATTTTCCCAGGACGCATCCTGTCCAGGATTTCTAAGTTGCAAAAAATGTCCCAGTTTTGGTTTTGTTTTCATATTTGCAGAAGGTAATGACTGAAAAATAATTTGACCAATAGCGTGCATTATACATAATCGACCAATTGTGGCTTGCGAGAAGGCTGGATCTACGGAGAACGGTCAAAGCATTGCAAATACGACAACATTTTAATGCATTGCATGAAGACTGTCAGTAAGAACAGTGGCTTGCACAGACCTCCGTGTAGAAATCGCGTTCCGGGGGCACATCGATATTACCACTTTCACGATTAAAGAGGCAAGGGCTCAAGCCATTTTGGGCAATTTAGAAATCCTGGACAGGATGCGTCCTGGGAAAATGGCACATATGGTCACCCTACTATACATAAAATGACATACATTCATCAGCAAATAGAAATGACTTCATTAATATTGCTTCATAACAAAATATACAAGAATATGCTTTGTATGTGTGCTTTAAAGCATTACAAATGAGAGGAGATAATATCTGACAATCCAGCTTGTGTTCACTAAAAGAGAAGTTTGGACATCTGGGCAAAGGCTGCACATATGCAAAGCATTTGACTTCTTACGATTCAAAATACCAAGCTTTTCTCACACCAGTGTTCGTGGTTTCACTGTGAGTTTTCCAACAGAGCTGTTTGGGGACCGGCTGGGTTTGATTCGTCCAACTCATCCCTGAAGCCCAAGTGGATTTCAGATATAGTTTAAGCTTTAATGAGCCTGAGTCTGAGCTGTGATCCCTCCCATCCTGCTGCTGAAAAAGCATGCTCCATTATTTAAAGCCATTACTTCATGTCTGAAGCACTCGTCTAAATGAATACTGGTCTGGAAAGACAGTCAAGAGTTGGATCCAACAAAATGAGATATTAAAGCCAACCCGACTTGCCAAAGCTTTAGTAAGTCATCTGAAACACAGTCTGGTGATAGATATTAATACTATAACATCTGCCACTGAAATGCAAAATATCATGCATTGCAATAAACTTAAAGCAGGCATGGTTCAAATGGATTATATAAAGTACAGCACGGTGCCCCTGTGGTAAGGTCTTTAGTTGCTATTTGAAAGGGTGATCCATGCAGGAAGGCTCTAAATATCTCCCTTTAGCTTCAGAGTTACCACATTAAATGGATGGATTACACTAGGCACTGGATTACACTAGCAAAGCAGCAGAATACCATAAAACATACAACCAAGCAAATCTAGTGCAATAAAAAAATTACAGGGCTCAACGATGAGGATAGTCTGGGGTCTGTATGAGAAAGTTTCATCCAGAGCTCTATTGCAATTAAAATTTTTACATTAGTGTAACCCCTCCAGTTCTACTTGCACCACTCTGAGAGGGATTTGAACTGGCGTTTCCGGCATGGGAGGTGGAAACACTAACAAAGACGCTGAAGACCACAGCCTCTAGCTTCAGTTGCTAGTGTGCTTCTTGAGGCCAGGTGAGTGAGGTTTTACTTGCACATCATTTACTAGCTGGCCACCGTTACACTCACCCCCCTAAACCTCACTCCCATCCGGGTCACGGCACCAATGTAATCCCTCCGGTTCTACTCGCACCTCTCCGAGCGGGAGTCGAACCATCGTTTCCGGCATGGGAGGTGGGCGTGCTAACAAGGACGCTAAAGACCAAAACCTTTAGCGTCAGTCACTAGTGCGCCTCTTGAGGCCAGGGGAGTGAGGTTTTACTTGCACAGATCTTTAATAGCTGGCCTCCGTTACACTCACCCCCCTAAACCTCACTCCCATCCGGGTCACGGCACCAATGTAACCTCTCCGGTTCTACTCGCACTGCTCAGAGCGGGAGTCGAACCGGCGTTTCCGGCATGGGAGGTAGGCGCGCTAACAAGGACGCTAAAGACCACAGCCTTTAGCGTCAGTCACTAGTGCGCCTCTTGAGACCAGGGGAGTGAGGTTTTACTTGCACAGCTCTTTACTAGCTGTCCTCCATTACACTCACCCCCCCCAAACCTCATTCCCATACAGGTCACGGCACCAATGTAACCCCTCTGGTGCTACTCGCACCACTTAAAGCGGGATTCGAACCGGCGTTTCCGGCATGGGGGTGGGCATGCTAACAAGGATGCTAAAGACCACAGCCTCTAAGGCCAGTCGCTAGTGCGCCTTGAGGCCAGGGGAGTGATGTTTTACTTGCATAGCTTTCTACTAGCTGTTACGTTAGCTGATCTTTAACATGCATTTTTATGCTTGCAAACTTAAATATTTAACATAACATTTAACATAGATGAGGTTTTATCAAAATAGCAACAATGGTTTGTGATATTATTGAAAGCATCAATAAGAACTACAAATCAATCAGGGGTGCGATTCCCAAAAGCATCATTAGCCAACTATGGTTGCAAGTTCCATTGAACATGGTTGGCTTTGGGAAACGCACCCTAGTATAGCATTGTTTTCCAGCTAAATGGATTCGTGGAGTTACATGCAATCTCCCTGTGATACACGAGCAATCTCCTGTTAGCTACTCTTTGGAAGTATGGTGTTCCCTGACAAATATAGATGTATAATTATTAAAATATTACTTCTATACAAAATATATGGCTAAAAACAAAATTGATCATACTCTTGTGGTAGGGTCAGTGAAAATGTTAGCAGAGCAAGTAAAAATTAACTACTGTCCCAATTGGCCAGAAGAATTGCATTGGCAATCAAATTAGTTTAGAGCACATCAATATAGTTTACATCACCATTCTTTTTTGTGATGATCCCACAAATAGCTTAAAAGGGGATTTTAGAGGTGGAAGTCATTGATAGACTTTGCAGTGACCTCATTAACCTCATTGCAGCAACTACACCACTCTGCTGCCAAAAGCACCCACATTATATCATTGACAATCATAATTACTTCACAACTGAGCAATTAAAACTTCTTTGAGGATTTCACAGACAAGCTCAACAGGGCTTATTTATTAGTTCATTTACCACCTTATTGGTGCAGCCATTAGTGAACTACAGGTGAACTTATCAGTTGTCTTTCCAGTGACATCAATTACTTAATCCATTATCCCTGGAACAGCAGGCGAAATCCAATTTTAAACCCAATCAAGACAGTCATTAAACAGCTATTAGAGACCAGAACTGAGATATCAGCAACAATCTAATAGGTGAGATATTTTCTGATATGACCTAAGCAATAACCCCATCAGTGACCCCTCAGAAAACTCTGCTGGTCCCCTCACCAGTGACCATGTCATTTACCTCACTGATGGTTTCATGTACAGCCTAATTGATTACCTCATTGTCAAGTTACCTTGAGTCTTTCTCAGTAATTAAACTGCATGTCAGATCATTATATACAAGTATATTTGTTATCCTTACCTGAAATTTCAGAGAATCCAGGTTTAATTCCACCTGATAGCTGCCTGTAGATTGCAGGTGAATCCGTGCAAACGCAGATGACCTTATGTTTATAGGAGCATTATGTGCTGCTGCCTGGCATCCCAGATTGCTGTGGGAATAGTGCCATCATGAGGACTTCTTAATCAATGTCTGCATAATTTTTTTATAGCCTACCTATTATCTATTACAAGGGACAATGTATTGTGGGGTCATTATAGCAAAAATAATTCAGGAAAATAATGCGTAGCTACTTCTTACTAACCAAATAAATAATTAAAAATAATACACGTTTATTAAATATTTTACTAGTTATTATCTTACTAATAACTAAAGAAAATTACTACTTAAAAACACTAATTTTTATTTTCATTATTTAGCATACCTTCTGAATGTAAAATATTCCATAACAATATAGGAAACAATCGCCGTAGCAACAAACAAATCCAATCCAGTATTACAATCCATGTTACATTTTCTATGGACTAATGCTGCTTTCATCTCGTAAATACGAGTTTCCGAGGTAAAAAAAAGTGCACACGAACGCCAAAGACTATAGAATAACACAAGACGTGTCACTCGTATTGTTTTGAATGGAAGAAAGTGCAACGCAATAAGTCCCGCCTTCTAAATAAGAGCCAATCGCCGACTGGTAAAGTCATCGCGTCACTGCAGCGGCCGTTAGAAGCTCCGGTTTCTATAGAAACAGTCAGACGCTCGCCTCCGAAATTAGGCGCAAGAGACGCGCATTTAGCATGCGTATTAGCTTCATCCAGCCTTAAGAAATACCGTTTTTTGTCATGATTCGAGCGTTTAGAAAACAAATTATGAGACAGTTGTTGTCAGAATTCACTGGTGATTACAAATATGAAATTTAATCGAAAGCTTGGCAAACAGCTTTGGAGAATTTGATGTTTCCCCATTCAAAGAGATAGGAGCTGCACTTGGATGCCCGAGAGGCGTTTCAAAGATGGCCGCCGAGTGAAATGACTTGTCTTAAAGGGACTTTGCGAACTCCCTCCCAATTCGAAACTTGAAGTGGGAATTATCAAATTTCCGATAGCACGTGAAGGCAGCATAAGTTCTATCACAGTCCTATCGTTTCTGCTCTTAGTATCTCTGGTCGTTTAGTGGTGTTTTTCTTGCGGTCACTTAAATCTATAGTCATCTATCAAAAAGTTTATGCTCACCAAAGAATTAAAAAGGAAGTCCTGAAATGCATACTACTATTATTATTATTATTATTATTATTATTATTATTAAAACTCGTAACAACAGTTGCAAGACGACGCCAACTTCACGTGCACGCGGAGTGATACGAGAGTAGCTGAGAAAGTAGTCCCTGTACAGTAGTGTTGCCATGGATAACGATGCCTCACACAGTATGATCAAGAGAGCATTTTTTTATTGTGCCTTTTGAGAAGCCTGTGGTATAATCAGTGAATAGGCTAAAGACTTCAGTGTATGTACATTAACGCATCAATCTACGACAGAATATTAGCCTTTAAACTTCCAAGTTAAGTAAATTTTATTTTAAAAAAAATTAAAATATTTGTAGGCCTAATCATGTAATCCAAAGTAAAAGGGGCAAAGTATGTTTGGGAAAGTGCTAAGGATTGATAACGAGATGCCATTTAATAGAGTTAATGGCTGCTGGGTGTTTGTGCCATAGACTTGCTTATGAAATGTTGTTTGTAAAATGTTTATCATCGCTTGTGAAATTCAAATAGCATAATAAATCAAAGAGCATGTGGGTCTGAAAGAATTTATTTATAAATAAATTATATTATTAAATTCTTCATAGGCTAATATGTAGAGAGTCTGTGAAAGGATGGAAAGACCACTCAAAAAGGCCACTGTTTTCTATCTTCGGCCACAAGATGGCAGTAAATGCATATATTAACAGCAAGCTGACTTGAAATCTTGACCTGGATGTCAATCCCTAACATATTTTCATTATTAAATCATATAATGCAAAAGGTTGTAGGTCATGATAGTCATGTGCTCACTATTCAAATTAAATTTAAAGGCTTTTAATATGTTTTATTACCAATAAAGTGCTTATTTTCACAAATATAACTATCTGTCTATCTGCCTTAAAAAAAATAGAAAGTGTCTGCTCTGCACACAGCCCTGATGCTAAGGGTCTGCTGATGGCTTGTGTAATGAGAGGGAAATGAGAGTGATTCATTTGAAGGGGTCAGTATTGAGTTGAACTGTGGATGCCCATTTTCCCCACTGACTTCCCATGTGAACGGCGAAACCTCAAAGCGGCTTCTTATAATAACACACACACTCACATACACAAAAACACATGACCACACACCCCTCACCACGGCCCCCACCACATCCTGCATCCTGCTGAAGCCCGACCGCTCCTGTCAGGAAGTAGCTCACTAATAAGCAGAAAAGGTCTTGTGGATGAGGGTTGAGTCTCTCCAGGGTAGAGGAGGGAGGCTATTGTGTATCTACGGAACTCAGTGTATCATCACCCTGTAATCACAATGAGTTTGTTTCCGCTGGTCTGAGATTAATGTTTCACTCTGAGTCTGCAGTACTGCTACATCAGGGCTTTGACTGATTCGTAGAGCATACATGTCATTCCAAATCCTTGTTATATATGTAATACTGTAATACTGTATTGGATAAAACATGATTGTTTTTTAATTTAAGAAATCTGTATTTTTGTCTATACAACACAACATTAAAGATTATCATGAGCACTATGTTTACACTCCAAACACTTTAAATAGAGTTCATGCTGCTATTTCAATGAAAGTGAATGAGTCAAAAACTAAAAGGATTTAAAAGAACCATAAAAGTAAATGTTGTTTAGTTCCTTAAACAAAGCTATCATATAGTGGACAAGTAGTTTCATTATGTTTGATCATTTTTGGAGTCATTCCCTGACTCAAAAATAGCTTAAAATTACAATTAACAAACCTATTAATAGATCAAACTGGCATAAGTAAAAACTATATTAATAAAATAAAATATAAAAATGGGATATGCAAATGTAAAATACATGATATTTAAATGTAAAAATATTGAAATAAATCTTTTTTAAACCATTTAAACATTTAGACTTTGTTTCTTTGTGTTTACTTAAAAACCTGTATGATAAAATGACATAAATCAAGATAATAATATCATTTTAATAAGTGGTTGAAAAACTACCAGAATGAACTTAATTTTGTGGATGGGCCAATAAGTAAGTAATGTCATAACCTTTATAACAGGAAATACCCTCTTTGTCAGCACACTGTCTTACTCATACAGGTGTGTATAGAAGCGATTTTAACATGATGTCCCAACACAAACACTATCTGTATCAGGGCTGAATGTGCTGAAGTCACACTCAAACAAAAAGGCACAATAATAGGCCCATTATGTCATGTGTAGCAGTGCAGTGGCGCAGGCAGGGGCGAGGAGAGAGCGGGTGGGAGGGAGGGAGGGTGGAAACAAAAATGAGTGAGCGAGTATGAAAATGAGTGAGAGAGGGAGTGAGTGAGCGAGTGTGCTCTGACTGCACGCTGAGGGCCAGAGCTGCACATTCTGTGCTCTGTTTTCCGCTCACATTTCACATGACCTGAGAGGATGTTGAGCAATCAGCAGGCTCTGCAGAGGTACAGTATAAATATACACATATTCACATTCATGAGATCAAAAGCGACTGTGGCACGTACACATGCAAAAAAAAAAAAAAGGAACATTTCGACACAAGCACAAGCTTAAAAACCAATAAATTAATTAAGAATAACATCTGGACATTGCCTTAAATACACACCTTCCAAGATTATTTTCCATGAGCACCAAACCTGGCGGCACTCCCAGCTGAAGGCATCCTGTCTCACACACATTATGCTGACCTTAAGGATCAGAACATACCCCTAAATTCCTCCTTCACTGTTTATGGTATTTTTAAGCAATTGACCCTTCGCCAGGAGTTTGATTGACAGGCAATCTAACCAATCATAACGCCAAATCTGCCATTTTGTCCGACAAAGCAGGGGAGTTAGCAGATTAACGTAGGTGGACTTGAACGTAAATAATGGTGTGTACTGATAGAACAACATTCCTTCTGATGTTCATTCATGTTTATTTGATGCTATAAATGAACTAGTAGGAAGAGATGATCGGTTCACGAGGTGCTTGAACTGAAGCGCTACAGCGATCTGTCACGACACATTAAAGAGCCACAAAAAAGTATTTATTGTTTATATTTCTTTAAAAATGACAAAATTTGAAATTTGAGACTTTGTTTAATATCAAAAGTAACCTGCTCTGTCTTGTCTGTCGAAGCGTTGTCAGTGACCTCTTTGCTCCGCAATGTATTTTTCGCTGCGTGAGAACATGATGTGTGGCGAGAGATCGGCATGGCTTGTCGGACGTGGCAACAGTTACTAAAGGGGGCGGGTCTTTGTGAACGGTCAGTTGGATTTAAGATTTTCCCATGGGAGGGGATAAAACACAAAAAAATCCCATGAAGTTACATTGCAGAAGGGACCTGAGACAGAATATCAGATACTTGGATGGCCTATTTTGACTTTTGGCAGCAAGTAGCCCCCTAGCAACCACCAGAAGACCCTAGCAACACCCTAGCAACCACCCAGAAGGCCATAGCAACACCCTAGCAACCACACAGAAGACCCTAGCAACTATATAGCAACGTCCTGGCAACCTCCCACAGCAGCATAGTATTGTGGCAATGTTAATGTGCACACACTATAAAAAACATCCATAAAAACAGGACACAATGTACTGTATTAATTTAACAGAATTTTCCGTATTTCTTTTTTACAGGTGCTTTAACTGTACTTAGAATTTTATTGAGTTGTGTTTTAGGGTTAATGGAAATGCCTGTAAAATTGCTGGGTAATGTCCAGTTTTCAGTTATTTTCCAGATTTATTTTTTACAGTGCAGGCGTCACCATTTACTTCATAAAATGTACATGGATAATTTGTATTTTTAGTAGTTTATTTGTTAAAGTAAAAGGGTGATTACACAGCACCTGAAATATCAACTTGAAATTCTAAAATGAAAATATACACGTAAAAATGTTGAATAAAACTAAAAAAAAAAAATTTAGAAATAAGAATATAAGAAATGGCATATGCAAAAGTATAACAAACAGAATAAGCACTGGGCATTAATGGTGTTTATTGGTGAATGTTAATTAATTTAAAAAAAATTTAAATAAAATGAACAAAATAACAAAATAATTTGCAACTTATTAAGTAAAATTCATTTACAGAAAATCTTGATGTTGAAAAACAAAAAAATGGACCCCAAGTTCATTAAAGGAAAGCACCAATAAGCAGCATTTCCGTTATCTGCATTCCATAATCACTCGGATCTGTTTAGAAATCAGTACTTTAAAAGAATCGCCCCATGATTACAGAACAGATTACATTGCTTACAGCCCTTTTAAGTGATATTTATGTCATATGGAATAAATGCAAGCCTGTCTACAAAGCTGCAGTATCTGCATATTACACAATAGTGTTTGTGCATGTGGAAATTTCTCCAGCAGGCCAAGGGCTGTGTTTCGGTTGACCACAAATAGTTTGCTGATTGTTTCTCAGTGAGAGACTTAACGCTTCTGGCATGGTCCCACATTGAAGAAGGAAATACAAATCATGACCTCACCCACCAGCTATTCCCCCAATGCCATATACATTGACATAGAGCATATAACAATGTTGTTTTGCCTCTCAAAATGCCAGGATAGATGCTTTATACAACCCTGTGACAATGAACAGGAGAATACAATCAAATTGTGAGTTTAAAACTCAATATATCATGCATTATGCATTATATGTCAGAAAGTTGAACGAGTGCAGACAAAGGCTAGATCCCCAAACACTTGGCAACTTGGCAGGAAGAACATCAAATGAAAAGGACACAACAGCATGACAGCGACAGGGAAATGTGACATGTTTAAACAGTCAGGCATTGTGTGGCCTTAACCCATGGGACACAAACCCTAGCAGAGAGGACAGAGTCTTAGGCAATCCTGACTCAATGGGCCATGACAAAGATGGCTTTGTGAGCATGCAGGACACTCACATATTATGCAACACTATTGCTATCCGCTGTGTGGTCCAAAGCAGAACTGAGGTGGTGTTCAGGTTACAGGAGACACGCTGGAGAATAAAGCACCCAATCCAACCTCCATCTTCTTGTCATCAAACTCCAACTTCTTGCCATCAGATACCGCCCCACCTGTTTCCCCCTGATGCCATCCTTCCATCTTCCCCCAACCACCTCCATTGCACATTTTCAACAATAGCTCCAATGATGTCCGCCCTCCCTCCCTTTCCCTCTCTTTGCCTGAGGAACAGGGAAAATAAATTGTTTTTCTCCAGAACAAACAGCTACCTAAACTTAGTCCTTCAAAGGGAACACTCTGTGAAGAACGCACTGTGTGCACTAATTGAGATAATATCCCGACGAAGGGTACGTGAAGTCTTACTGGTAATCTTTCATGTGGGAGAACCATTAAGCATTACAAAAAAGGCAAATAAGATACATCTTATCTCGGAAAACAGGTGCCTTGTTGCAGTAATAACAGTAGGTGTGTTTACATGCAGCAATCTTCATCAGTCAGTCTTTAGATTAGGACGATTCCCTGGTCCGAAGGGCCCTGGTCAGAAATGGGGCCCATTCAAGGCTACCGGTGTTGCCTCATTTTTGAGGAAATTCAAGAGTTTACACTTAAAAAATTGGTTTAATTTGGTGTAATGCCATTCAATCCGACCGAAAGGTGTTTACATGAAGGATTTTTGAGTTACATTCCAATAATTAACTGATTATTTGGGTGCATGTAAACATAGCTAGTGATGGATAGGAAAGCACGGTGAGTTTAGCATCTCTGTACTGCACCACAGATGGGTCTGTGATGAAAATATAGCAGACAGACATTACCAAATAACTCTCTTGTCTAATGATAGGTCGCATGCTGAGTTGTCGCAATACTGTCATCATATTGCCCCAGTGATTGCAGTATTCTCACAACCCGAAATCATGACTGGAATGTCTTTTTAACACAATCAAAGGAACTTCGTCAAAGAATTTAAAAACGAGCTGGGAATTGCAGCTGATGTCAGCCGTTGCTTTGCAATCCAGTGATAAATTATTCAGGTCAGCTACCTTTTTATGCACTTTTCTGTGGGATGTTTACAAAGTCTCAACGGGTGATAAATGGATTGGGTAAGTCTCCATCGTGCTCTGGGAACTAGGAAGTCCAACACATCCACGGGGTCAAAGTTTGACGTACTGCACACAGTCGACCTTCTATGACACGGTGAGAGTGTAGACTGCTCACTATGGGAAACACAAAGCTTCTTTATTAATAGCCTGGACCGGAATGTGTAAACACTGGTCCCTTCACACTGTGCGTGCACACACACACACACACACACATGCACACGTACAGAATCCAGTCCATGAAATCATCTGAATCCTGGTGGACAGAGAGGAAGTTATATGATGAATGCATTACAAGAATAGTTTTGTTTTATGTACTTTTGATTGAATGACACAAAATGAAGTGTATCTGAAGTCCCTGTCCTGTATGAGTCACTCTGATTTCCTGCACCAATCATATTCATTTCCTCTTGCCTTTATGAGTTCCTAATTGGGAGAGGGATTTTTATAAAGGTATATAGACACATATCGTATTTGTTTAAAGGTATATAGTATACACACACGTGTGTGTGTGTGTGTGTGTGTGTGTGTGTGTGTGTGTGTGTGTGTGTGTGTGGGTGGGTGGGTATACAGACAGACAGACGATAGATAGAATGATAGAACGATAGAACGATAGAACGATAGATAGATAGATAGATAGATAGATAGATAGATAGATAGATAGATAGATAGATAGATAGATAGATTTTAGACACAATATTGCTTCTTTCTTACTTCTTTTATTTTCACTCCACCAATGAAAACAGTTCCAAACAAAGCCACATTTGAATAAACTGTTATGCATCTCCTAGCAACCGTTGTAGTTTTCCTGAATTAATCTATACACTGTAAAAAAAATTCATGCTTTCTTTTGTCAAATCAACTTAAATAATTAATGTGGTTCAGATAACATAATATTTTGAGTTTCTGTTGATTAAACCAATCACCTTCGTTGTATTAAAGGGTTAGTTCACCCAAAAATGAAAATTCTGTCATTTATTACTCACCCTAATGTCGTTCCACACCCGTAAGACCTTCATTAATCTTCCGAACACAAATTAAGATATTTTTGTTGAAATCCGATGGCTCAGTGAGGCCTGCATAGCCAGCAATGACATTTCCTCTCTCAAGATCCATTAATGTACTAAAAACATATTTAAATCAGTTCATGTGAGTACAGTGGTTCAATATTAATATTATAAAGCGATGAGAATATTTTTGGTGCGCCAAAAAAAACAAAATAACGAATTATTTAGTGATGGCCGATTTCAAAACACTGCTTCATGAAGCTTCGGAGCGTAATGAATCAGCGTGTCGAATCTGCAGTTCGGAGTGCCAAAGTCACGTGATTTCAGCAGTTTGGCGGTTTGACACACGATCCGAATCATGATTCGACACAAAAGATTCATTACGCTCCGAATCTTCTCGTCGCTTTATAATATTAATATTGAACCACTGTACTCACATGAACTGATTTAAATATGTTTTTAGTACCTTTATGGATCTTGAGAGAGGAAATGTCATTGCTCCCTATGTAGGCCTCACTGAGCCATCGGATTGAAACAAAAATATCTTAATTTGTGTTCCGAAGATCAACGAAGGTCTTACGGGTGTGGAACGGCATGAGAGTGAGTAATTAATGACAGAATTTTCATTTTTGGGTGAACTAACCCTTTAACTTCAATTTTCAATTTCAATGAACTCTAATTTTTAAGGAAACCAGCTAACTTACTTTTTTAAGTTAAACCAACAAATTCTTTTTTACAGTGTAGAGGTGTAGTCAAATGTAGTAGACCCGTCAACTATCCCTTTAATGTACGTGCTTGTGTGAGAACAAGTAACTACAGTCGAATCACCTAATCAGTGATTAGTTTAGTAAAGTGCACAACATGACATAACAAACTGTCTTTAAATGTACACAGGGCAACACGCCTCAGTGTTGTAGTGTGCACTTGGTATAAGCCGATATGCTATGTCTCTTTTCCATCCTCCTCGCTAAGCATACTATTACACTGGTCATGTCCGCACAGGAAATCTGATCTCCTAAATGGACAGACATCCATAAAGATCCATTATCCTCAATGGGCTGAGCAGTCAATGAGACATCAGTGCATTTACTGGAGGCTCTTCAAGGTCACTCTGAGGAAAATAATCCTTCCTGGAAGCAGACCAGTGCTTTATTGACAAATTAGCCTTTGGGAAAAATGATTAGGTGACAGAATGATTTCAAGAGCTCTCTAAACCCATTCAAAAGAACCCTACAGTCACAAAATCAACAAGAATCCACTTGCATGAATTTTTAGCATGTTCTCCTGTTTTTGTGACTGTAGGCTTCCTTGTAGAAACTCAGTCTCTCAGAATTAAGCTAGCTAGCATGACACAACATGACATTTTTAGAAGCAGGACTTAGACAGGTTCTTATATATAGCCCGGTCTCCATTTAAAGACAGTTTTCTTCCTGTGTTGACCTACCGAAAAAAGAAGTGGGAGTGGGACATATCAAAATTACCGTCCTTGTATTAAGTTAGCAATAGCCTTTAGTTTTTCCTACAGACTAGGCAACAATCTTATGTTTGGGAGCAATTTAGCTAGAACATACACTATGTTCTTTTTTATGGTAATAATAGTGTACCTATACATATAGGCAGTGTTGGGGAAAGTTACTTTTAAAAGTAATGCATTGCAATATTGCGTTACACCCTAAAAAAATAACTAATCGTGTTACTTAATTACTTTTTATGGAAAGTAATGCACTACTTTTTCTCATCTGGGCTGGGCTGTTTGTTTGTTTGTTTTTACCACAACAAAAAAGTTCTAATTCAAATGCAAATTCACGGCTGTACAGTAGAGGGTGCAGTTCAAAAAAACAAGCCTTTCCGCTGTGCTGCCATTCTGGAATACAGAAGAATAGGACACAGGAGAAGTAAATGAGTAAATGTATGCTTACATTTAGTCTAGAACTAGTCTAGAATAACCATCATGAGCACACAACGCCTCTGCACTCCTGACTTCTGTCAACATGTGGACAGGAGAGCAAAGTAACTTGCGTTACTTATTTGAAAAAGTAACTCAGATATTTTGTTGTAAATTTAAAAGTAATGCATTACTTTACTAGTTACTTGAAAAAAGAAATCTGATTACATAACTCAAGTTACTTGTAATGCATTACTCCCAACACTGCATAGAGGCTGCTAATCTGGGTATTTTTAACTACGGGGTACTTTAGGGGAATTTTACAGTTAAAGACCCAAAAGACCAGTTATGATGAATGAAGTCAGAGTCAGAGTTAAAAAAAATAAATTTAAGAAAACTTTACTGAAGAATAGTTTGCAGTTTCATCAGCAGAAGCCAGCTTCAAGTCTCACACAGAGTTCTAGGCCGCTCTGCGTACATTCACATTTCCACAACAATTATACTCTAACAGAGTCAACTAACTAGGTCATTACTTCAAGTTGAATGCAGCATATCTCCATTCGTCAGGATGCTGATGGATTTAGGTACTGGATGTCCTTTTGGGGTCATGACATGGCGTCTGTCTGTTCTCCAGCAGAGTGCCAGTTGTCCACCGGTACAAAGGACCTGCAGAGAACACTTAGCGCACATACACAGATACACATGATTTACAACTTCTTCGAGGTTGAAGTTGATCTGAGCTCTGCTCTGAGCAGGAAACTTCCCCAAAACATACTGATAAGTTGTACTTTTCTCTCAGTGAGAGGTACAGACAATATTCAAAATTATTTTCTAGTGTTTGAAAATGAAAAGGAAAATAAATGCTTTAACATAAGTTGAAGAAGTCATTCAAATAATTTAATATTTAGAAAGATAAATGTTGATTAATAACTCAAAAGATACATATTGAAGCGGCAGTAGATTCCAGATTCCACCTTTCAGGACATATTCTATTATTACTGGATACATGAGATTACTAAGCAACAAAACTGTGGTGTGTTTCCCAAAAGCAACGTTAGCCAACTATGGTCGCAAGTTCCATTGAATTGTGTTGGTGATGACGAAACTTGCGACCATAGTTGGCTTCGGGAAATGCACCCCTGGAAATTTCAGGAAATTATTAAAGTCCCCCTGTAGTCAATAATTTTATCCTTTAAAACTCATCTTAGATCACTAAAATAACATATTTTAATTGTTTTTTTTTTCCCTTGAAAAATGTCTTAATGCCTTAAAAATAGCTTGAATGTAACTCTACACCCTTGCCTCATTTAGTATGCGCAGTTCTATGAATATGCAAATTAGCCCCGCCTCCACTCACTCACCAGTTCAGAGATCCACTTACTGACGATCACACTATGACGTGATTGGTTACAATGTAGTTTGTGACATCAGAAACACCAGCGATTTCAAACCATGTTTTTGAGGCTGTCTTTGGTTCACTGCGGTTTGAAGGAGAAAATACTCAGCAATGGTGTTGACTTATGAATTTTCACATGATTTACCTTAAAGCACATTAAAACACCACATAGACATATAAACAACATTAAAAACTTAATTTTCACCACAGGGGGACTTTAATGAGTTGCTGCTATGATTTTATTTAGAAATTTTAATATGCTACTTACCTGACAAAAGCGTGTCAAGTCACCAGCATTACAGCCCATCAATGTGTGATTCAGTGGAAAACAAGCTTACCTCTTTTCAGCTATTCCCAGGCAAATAAATTACAAAAATAACATGACGCAATGCAACACTTGGATCTCCGTATATATAAAAAGTAACTGATATGTTGTTTTGATAGCAAAAGTGCAGCTGATTTAGTCTGGTCTTCTGTGTTTCAAGCAAAGTTAAACTAAAACCGTTGTAACATTAAATTACAGCCAGCAGATGTTACATTTACCCTGTTACTACATGGGACATAAGAGTAACAAGCACCACTTTAAATTACAGCCCGCAGATTTACACTTACCCTGTTTTATTTGCCCAGTAATTCCAAAGAAAAATGTTTTAGTTTTACGTGGACTTTTGCTGTCAAAGCAACATATCAGATACTGTATACTTGCATGGAAATCCAAGTGTTGTGTTTTATCATGTTGATATCATGTTTTGTATCATGTTGCATTGTATATTGACAGGCTGCAATGCTGGTGGCGTGACACAAAGCTGAGACAGTCTGTATGCACTATGCTTTTGTCAGGCGAGTAGCAGCATATCGAAATTTCTAAATAAATTCACAGCAGAAAATCATTACATAATTTTCCAGATTTCCCCTAGATACCCAGAGTAGCAGCCTATATATAGCCTGTAGATACACTATTATTACCAAAAGTGTATTAGGTATATTACACTATATATTATTACTGCATAGGTACACTATAACTACAAAAAGGTACGCTGTAAATTCAGTTTACTTGCGCTGTATATTGTAGGCTGTAATCAACAGTTTCGAATTCACAATATTCACAAAGCAGTAGTCACAAAAGTACCCACTACTTCCGGCTGAATTTCCGAAGAACGTGTCTAATGGACACTTAACCATCCCATGACGTCACAAGAGAGGATTTGTGAGTGCCATTGAAGCGATGCAACTGACGCTAGTAGGTGATAGATGTAGTAGATTACAGATTACATTCATTAGTAAATGAGTAAATGACTTACTTAAAAACACAAATGTAACATGCAGAATTCACTAAAAATATTCATCACCAATACACAGAGTGATTTAAAGCAGAGGTGCTCAATAACAGCACTCAAACTGAATGAATTAAGATGAATATAATGTTATAATGTAAGCCATCTAATCTGAGTCTAGGGAAATCACCATAAACAAGGTCAAACAAGTCTCTTATCAAAAAAAAAAAAAAAACCTGCATCAAAAAATGTGTTTCCCTGCATGGAATCAAATGCTATGTAAAAGTGAGATATACTGATTTAATCTGTATCTCTACACAAAGTCTTTCCTATGTCAGTTTCAACTTGAGTCACATGCAGAGGCAGTCCTTGTGTGTTTGCGTGTTTGTGTGTGTGCATACACGTTGTGACAGAAAAAGCCCTATGGTGGTGTGTGTGTACTGTGTGTGTGTACTGTCTCAACTGAAAGCAAGAGTGTGTTGGCGAACACAGCAGTGCTACATTCTACAGTAATATGGCATTTCGAGGCCTTTAGTGCTCCACAGATTGTTCATATAGCGACAGCCACGTCTCTGCGAATGCTTCAAGAATGACTCATTCATTTGGGCAATTCTGCACAAATCGCAAGCTACCATCTTCAGGAAGGAAAGCACAATCTTAGAAACAAAACAAGGCAATAAATCAAAGCATGAGACTGTTTCATACAGCATCTGTGATTTGAATTTTCACTAGCTCACTTATGAATGCAAACACTGAGCCAAAGGAATCTACTAAATTGCAGTTAAAAAGTAATTTTTGTGATTATCCAGGAAATAAAAGTCAATAAAATAGCCACAAATTGCAATGGAGGTCAACTAGGGTCATGAAAAAGCCAAAGAGGAACCCAAAGGTATGATTATTCATCCACTATTATGACACTGCGATTCATGGAATGACTAATGCTTTCTGACAGGTTCAAACAGCAGCCCACATAAAACTCCTATGCAACTTTTTCCAGTGAATGTAACCACTATAACTAAGCCAGCCAGATTTAGACATGTCAGTCTTGATAGGGGAATACCAATCACTGTGAAGACTGCTTCTCTCTTAGACAAAAAAAGCTTGTTCAGGCTTTGTTCATGAGAAGAAGGGAAACCCTGAATGTTTCTTTATACTTCCTCCTTCTTACAACCACAGGAGTGACTGAAAAGGGCCGTGAAAAACAAAAAGAGACTTCCAGTTTAGCCTGAGGTGCACTTCCTATGTACCTTGTGCTGTGTGAATTACTGTCTAAATTACCTCCTGGTATTGCTTCACTTTCCCACAAAAGCTAAGTAAACAATTGTTCTATTCTAAAACCTAGTGAGATTTTAAGAAATCATAAGGATATAATCAATAATAACCATGCTGATGAATCTATCTATCTATCTATCTATATGTGTGTGTGTGTGTGTGTGTGTGTGTGTGTGTGTGTGTGTGTGTGTGTGTGTGTGTGTGTGTGTGTGTGTGTGTGCATGCATTTTTGTGATTTATGAGGACACAAATTTGTATAATGACATGGGTCATGGGTATTACGACGTAAACATGAAATATGAGGACATTTCATGAGTCCTGGTAAAATAGCTTTAAAGACATATTAAACAATGTTTTATTAAAAATGTAAAAATGCAGAATGTTTTCTGTGATGGGTAGGTTTAGGGGTAGGGGTAGTGTAGGGGGGTAGAATGTACAGTTTGTACAGTATAAAAACCATTACGCCTGTGTGTGTGTTTATGGCGCACACGTACACAGCTGTCCACGTGATGTAAAATAAAATGGGACTCACCAGACCAGGCAATTTTATTGCACTTCTCCAAGTTCTGATGTTCACGTGCCCATTGTAGGCACTTTCAACAGTGGACAGGGGTCATCGCAGGAGCTCTAATTGGTCTGCAGCTACGCAGCCCCATACACAGCAGAGTGTACATAACCATCACATAATCATCCTCGCATAACCATCATTAAAATTTTGTGACTTGCGCCACAGACTTTCTGTTGGCTCGGACCAGATGGGATAGCCTTTGTTTGCCCTTGTGCATCAATGAGCCTTGCATGGGCAGCCAACACCCTGTCGCCGGGTTGTGGTTTGTCCCTCGTCGGACCACTGTTGGTAAATTCTCACCACTGCTGACCGGGAGCAACCCACAAGCCTTGCCGTTTCAGAGAGACTCTGACCCAGTTGCCTTACCATAACAATCTGGCCCTTGTCAAAGTCACTCAGATCTTTATTCCTACCCATTTCTCCTGCATCCAACACACACACACATATATATATATATATATATATATATATATATATATACACACACACTGCCTGTTTTTGATCAATTCAGAATCTGAATCAAAATATATGAGCTCTAAACACATTATGAGGCAGCTTGCTAGGTTTTGGAACAGATATTACAAACAGTTACATTGCATGAAGTAATCATAAATATTATTATATTAAGAAAATATTCAATAATAATAATATTTTAGTACTAGTTTTCAGTTACTCATTGTTTGATTATCTGTCACACCTGATGTTCATTTCGTTAGTTTGCGTTTGTATTTAATCCCTGTTTCTTTCTATGTGAATCTAACCAGCCATTTAAAGGTGTGAGCAACAAGCTCATTGGCTGCAGAAGTAACATGGACCAATCAGCTTGTGCCAAGTAGTTAATGCTGTAATTATCATCAGCTTGCGTTAAGGACCCATCAGCCTGTGCCATCTAGAGTTTCGTGACTGAACTATGTATATATGCTCTGAGTTATCGTCTGATACCACTTAATTACTGTATTTCAAACAGTACATCATAGTGCTAGCAACAGCAGTGTCATGGATTTGATTCTCAGGGAGTACATGAACTGAAAAAATGCATGTTAAATGAAAATTTAAACAATAATAATCTGTGCCATAGACACCATTTACAAAAGCAAAAACCTCTTTGCTGTTTTGCATGTTATCACTTAACTCCTGCTGAGAATTTTTTTACCCACAAACCACTGAAATGTCCTTTGAAATCATCTCTTTGATTCTCAAATCTACACTTTGCTGTCAAGATCTAACTTCATAGCGGCATCTGGTGCTAACAGTGTCAACATCAATCTCACCTGACTCACATCCTGCAACTCCCATGCAATCACTTAAAAAGCACTTTTTCTCCCTCTTGTTACGTTTACCACATGACTGACCCTCCTGCATTCATCCGAGTTGGCTCACTTTACGTGAGTGTGCGGAGAGGTGAGCATTCCACTGTTGGTCATCGTTGCACAGTGATTGCAGATCGTTACGGCATGGTTAAAGACGGGCCCGCTTTTATTGCAGTGAGAGACAGTGCTATTGCCTGGAATTGCATATGATCACATATTGTACAGTGATATCTGCCAGTTGTGTCATCAGACAGATTTAATGCACGCACACTTTCTCACACAAAACACTCGGAGGTCTTTGTAGTTTGACATACTGTAAGTCATTTGCAAGTACTTTTGGGCTTTTAAAATGTCACACTGCAATTTGAAAGTAGGGCATTCCATCACGGTTCACCTCTTTCAATAAAATTTAAAATTCACAAATGATCTGTCTCTAACCCTCAAGCCTTCCTTCACTTTTTTCTCCTTTGTCTTTTTCTTCCTTTGATTGTCTAATACTATGACTACCATTACAACTCATTCACCTAAACCCGGTATTGCCCTCCATCAACAGTCAAGGTATTACTGTGACTCCTCTGAGCAGAAGCTTCTGAGATCCAAAGAACAGCCTCAGACTGTTGGTTGTGCAAGCCTTACCCCTCCCCAGCGCAGCCCCCAGGGGCTGGAGACACTGTATGTACACAGCATTACCTCACCTCCGCTAGCCGCATGTCTCGCGTGTCTAGAAGAGCTTGACTTACAGGCACGAACTGAAAGAGAGAGAGAGGGAGGGAGGGAGATCGCACCTGAGAGGGAGAAGGGCAGGGTTACGCAATGGCCCTGGGATTGCTCAACCTTCTCACTGCCTACAGAAACTATGTCGACACATCAGGCTGGGAAAAACAAAGCACGGTTGATAGGTGACCATGGCGACTATCGGTACACAAACCTGCAATCAAATAGTAAAAACTCCAATGGGAACAAGTGATTGTTGTGGCTTTAAAGGATTCGTTCAGCCATCACGCTGTTCCAAACCTATATGACATTCTTTATTCTGTGAAACACAAAAGAAGATGTTTTTAAGAATTTCCTGGTTTCTGTTTTTCACAGAATTAATGGGGACCGGAGATTCCAAGCCAGCATTGTTATAGTTAACTAAAACTAGTTTTGTAAAGTAAAATAAAATAAAATAAAATAAAATAAAATAAAATAAAATAAAATAAAATAAAATAAAATAAAATAAAATAAAATAAAATAAAATAAAATAAAATAAAATAAAATAAAATAAAATAAAATAAAATAAAAAAATAAAATAAAATAAAATAAAATAAAATAAAATAAAAAAATAAAACAAAATAAATAAAACAAAACAAAATAATAAAATAAAAATAAATAAATAAATTAAATTAAATTAAATAAAAATAAAAAATTAGATGAAAAACTGAAAACCGAAACATTTTAAATGAAAATTAGAAATTACTAAAAATCTAAAACAAAACTTAAAAATGTTGCTAACTAAAATAAAATAAAATAATATATTCAATCACTATGTCTACAAATTGGACATTTCCCTTTCCCATTTACTGTTCCTGAAAAAAAGTAGCTAGTGCATTATTAAAAAAAATGTAAGAATTTTGATTTTGTGTTCCACATAGAAAAGGTTGATTTTGGAACCACCTGAGGGTAAGTAAATGGTGACAGAATGGTAATTTGGTGGTGAAACTTTCCCTTTAAGAACTCCTTATGCATAACACCTATAAACTAATTAGTTGCTTTGTCATAGTGGTAAAAGGTGTTTAGTCAGCTGCAGGTCATTCTTAGGTAAATGTTCTCTGGGTCAAAAGTTGAACAAGGCACTTGCACCGCGTTTGTTATGGACTTGTTAGACCTTCACATCCACCTCTGCTTATGTGTGTTGACAGCTCATTGTGAAACCACTCTGGTTCAAATGAGGAAATTACTAGGAAGACAATATCCTGGAAACAGGATTCCACACAGCACACATATTTGCACCATTAAAACTTTACTTCCTTAAGGTTTTCACACACAATTTTTAAATGTGAAATAATTGGGAGTGAACTTTTTTCTTAACTATATCTTTCCCTGCTAATGGCAAAAAAACACAGATCCTTTCATGTTTTGTTGATAGTCTCTGTCACTATCATTTTAATCTCACTGATATGATGATATTTGGATTGCATCATACAAGACATGCTCTGTTTTTTCCCCAGCTGGAGCTCTGCACTGTAAAAATGTCTTTGAGAGCGTGAACCCGTTCAGATGTCGCATGCATGCAATTTTGATGAGCTGCAATGGGAAAAGCAGAATCACTCAGTGAGTGACAGGGAGTGCAAGAAAGAAAGTTGCAGAGAGAGCCGAGAACAGAAAGATTAGAAAGAAAGAGAGATGGAGAAAGACAGAACGGGAAAGTAAGACCTTCAGTATTATAAATACCACCATGAAACGTTACAGAGAGTTTCATCAGAGACAGATACATTGTAGCCTGCTGCCACAACCCTAAGCTAACAAGCTGTCTTTGGACACTGCTGAGCCTCTGTTACATTCAGAGAAAGGATGATAAAAGCCTTCTGTAATACTATAATAGAGTTGAGAGGTGATGCAAAATAACATAAATCACAACAAGCATCTTAGCCAACAGGCACAGACTGCATATAGTAAACAAATTATTTATAAATGTGAAAACTGTAAAGACAATTGTGTCCAGGGAGTCTCTTTAAAGCAATAGTTCTCCCAAAAAATAACATTTCTGTCATCATTTGCTCCCCCTGATGTCATTCCACAACCATTTGAGTTTCTTTCCTCTGCGGAACACAAAATGAGATGAATGTCTTAGGCTGGCCGACACTAAAAGATTTTTAAAATCTTGTCAGATTTTCAAAATGTTATAGACCACAAACATGAAAATAAAAGATTTAACAATTTTGTTAACAGTTTGTGTGTGTGTGTGTGTGTGTGTGTGTGTGTGTGTGTGTGTGTGTGTACAGCACACCACTCACTAACAGATGATTTCATTCACAAACATCCAGATTCCCGACTGTGAACACGTGAAAATCTCGCAAAATCTCTCGCAGTCAAACGTGACTTTAGAGTAAACAAACATGGCGGATGATGGTCAAGAAGAAATGACAATAATAGTGTTTGGACTGACAATCCACGTGACAATCTACGGAGCATGTGCGCATTTGTCCTCACAAAACAGGATTTGTGATCGCAAATATTAAACATGTTGGTTATTTACGATTTGAGAACGGTGCAGCCCCCGATGTTCACATCACGATTGTCAGAAGGGTGCCCACATCTGCTCTCTTCCATATAATGAAAGTGAATGGGGACCAACAACTAAATGATAAAAAAAGCACCATAAAATATCATAAAAGTAATCTATATTCCAATAAACAGACTGAAATTTCAGGTGTTATTCAAAGCAGCCTGGATATTCTGCTAAAAGTGTCTCCTTTTGTGTTTCATAAGAAAGACAATCATTATATGTTGAACCAAATCTAACATAAAAAAAAAAAATTTGTACAAAAAGTAAAGTAACAATAAATAAATTATATTATTAATAAAACAAAATAATACATCAATAAAGATAGTATTAATACATAAATTAATATAATACAATAATAAAAAACAGATACATTTTATTTAACAACTGAACAATGCTGATGTCAGGATCATTAGACATAAAGAAGTACATCAGATAATCTAATGTCTGTCTAGGATACCCAGGTGAAAAAAAAGTACATTTCTATACTTAAAGTGCTCTATTTTCATGCACTAATTTTGTACTTAATATACTAAAAATTGTTCTTTAGTACTTCTTAAGATAACATCTAAGTGTACTCAACTGTGCTATTTTGAGACACCATGAAATATGAACTAAAATGTGCTTTTAACATGCTATCTCTATATTTAAAAAATATATTTAGTTACAACTTGTAGTACACTATGGGTTCAAATGCACTATAAGTGGTAACTAAATAATTTTTTTAAATACAGAGATAATATATTAAAAGCACATTTTAGTTCATATTTCATGGTGTCTCAAAATAGCACAGTTGAGTACACTTAGATGCTATCTTAAGAAGTACTAAAGAACAATTTTTAGTGTATTGAGTGCAAAATTAGTGCACGAAAATAGAGCACTTTACGTACATTATAGAAATCTACTTTTTTTCACCTGGGTATCTCAGCTATGTATCATTTATCTGGCTCACATACAGACACAAGCACAAACAACATCCTTCCCGTCTTTACTCATGATTGGCCGTCAGGATCACACTGAAATGTCATGACAGGAAGACATTCCGCAGATACCAAAATAAACAAGAGCAGAGCGCCACAACTTACAAAGACATCCTGTGACAGAGGAAGAGACTTTTATACAATTACAAACACACATTATAAATGGTTACTTTAGCTTAGCATTTCATTTGTAATTGAAAGGAAGACACATTTCAAACTATTACTTTGTTTTTGAAACTGAAACTTTGTAAGCTGGAAAGTCCCCTTGTAACCTTTCGTGTTAGTATCCACTAAATATTAATCAATCATTGACTAAGATGCAAGCCAAACCTGGGGGCAAAACCTGATAGTTATCTTCACTTTTGTTTTAATCACACATGCTGTAACTTCTGGTTTGCACACAGCGCTCAGGCCTGTTTTTCTGCTCTTGCAGGAAAGAGAGATCTGTATGCCTGGCACACTTTATTGTAATATTGTTGTGGTTGTGATTGAATTGATACGGTTAGAGTTGGTTTTGAACATTTTGTACAAATATAATGAAAAAAAAAAAATGAGAGAAAGAGCAAAGAGGAGTCAATGTATAGAGGCCAGAGAGCAAAAGGACTCTGTGGCTCCTTGCTTCCTGTTTCCCACTGACGCCTATGGAAGCGCGGCCCTAGAGGAAATCCTTGTACTCTAGGACGGGCCTGTCTGAACTGGAAAGCCTGATAATTGTATCCTGAGTCCTGACTGCTGTCCCTGCCCTGTCTCCTGGGTTCCCATTAACAAGATCTGGTCACTTCCCAAACATTTCTTTGCATTTGACATGTGCTTAGTTGTATCATATGGTCAGTAGCAAAGGCTAATAGATCAGATATCTGTACTAATAAAATCCAAGCTCACAAGGGAATTTACAAATGAGGGTATCAGCAAAACAAGAAACAGACACTTTTGATTAGCCCACAAATACAGCAGAATTTCTTTTGCAATACTACTAATTAAACAACTATATGAACAGAAAAAGAACACGAATAAACAGAAAAAAAATCCCTCAGGGACACATCAGTGTCAGATGTTTAAATACACATTCAGCGGAAGCCGTGGTTTCCCTGCATTCTGAAAAACCAAACCACCCACAAAAAAAGTGAGAAAAAAAAAAACAAAACGGAAAAGCACAGCCTGTTCCTTGTTTTAACACTTCTCCTCTAATTTCCCAGCATCGCTGGTTGTCATGCTTAATGATGGTAAGGAGAATTTTGTTTTTGGTTTGCTAAGACCGAATAGATCGAAACCTTTCTACACTGCAGTTCTCCTGTGAAAAAAAAAGAAAAAAAAAGAGAGAAACATTATAGAATGAATAGAAGAAAAACTAAACAGACAATACAAAACATGTAAGATACATACACACACAAATATGTGTGTGTGTGTGTGTGTGTGTGTGTGTATATATATATATATATATATATATATGTAAACATGTGTAGGTTATTAATTTATTATTAATCTATTATTATATATATTTTATAAATATTTTAAGTATATTCATTATTTTTGCTTCTTTTTATACTATAATTCTCATAGAAACAGTGTATTACAACAAAAAACAAAAACTACATTTTAAATATATATATATATATATATATATATATATATATATATATATGTATATTGTTAAATATATACATATATATTTTACATATACATACATATATACATATATATTTCTGCATCTTTTTTTGTACCGTAAATCTAGTACACTATATAAAAAATAACTCAAATGCTATTAAATAATCGAGTTGAATCTCATTAAACTTTATTTGGATGAGTTAAAGTAATGTGAAAACAAGTTGCCATGATTTATCGACCATATTTTTTACTTAAAAAAATTAAACAGAAAATTAAACTTTATGTTAAAAAATCTATATAACTCAATGGGGTTAGATGAATAAATAGGCCAATATAACATTCTATAGATGTCTTGTTTTAAATATTGATATTTTTTTTTGCATACAGTACCCATACATAAAAACAAAAAACAAACAAACAAAAAAAAAAGGATTTTTTAGGGACTCCCAATGTAGACTGCTGACTATGCAGTACAATTTCCCAAATTTTCTAGTATCACTGCAAAAGAATCCCTGCCTTCATGACAGTAATCACTGAGCCACACCTTCCCTGTTTCTCTCTCTTCACTAATGCTGGTCACTGGGGCGTGAAGAGCAATCACATGAGCTACGCTGTGCTAAACCTTTGTGGTCTCATAGACTGGAATTCATACCAAAGTTCAGTCAGAAACACAGAAGTAAACCTACAGCTGACATTGGCTTAAAAATTCTGTGGGAAATGAGTTAATGTTTAAATCCTCCAAAATAATTAACTTGAAACATTTCAAATTAATTTCGTAATGAGGAAAAGACTGCGATTTCGCTTTTTTCCCCAGCTGCACGGGGAAGCAAAAGAATAGGCAGAGGAAAACACGAGAGAAAGTGCCGAGGGACAGTGGCAATTAATGATGATGGGATTGCTTGTGAAAGCCTCCCATACTGCTCATCTCAGTGGGGTTGAGCAGGGCTGTAACTGTGACAACGACGGCTGTTGAGGGAATTGAGCATAAACTTTTAAACTTTCCTTCTCTCTTCACCTTGTTTTCTATCTTTTCCTCTCTCTTTCTCTCTAAACTTTAATGTCAAGCAATGTTTGACTCATTCCATTTGGCCTCTAGTTTCATCACATATATTATGAAAGGCATGTGATTCAGAGAGAAACGGAGCTGACTCAAAAAAGCTGCTTACGTGTCTGGGAGTGGGATGGAATTTGCAATGTGTCTCGCTCAATATAACCCTACAGCAGTGGGCCATAAAACGGCCAAATATGATACAAACAGGACCAGTTTTGCAGGAATTATTGCATTTTTAGGGTTGAAAGTCTGTTATATCCACAGTAAAACAAAGTAATCATATTGATTCCACATGAAGCTGGAAATATTACACTGGCATTGCAATGAAAATTTACTGAAGGTCTGAAGCTTCATAAAACAATCATGAGGTGTATTGAATCGAGTGCTAAACAAATGCATGAGCTTTTTTTAATGCCTTGTAAAAGAAAGTAAGAAACTGTGGTTGACTCGTGCAGGAGTCTGACAAAGAGAATAACCCACGCCTGCAGTTTCTTAACAGTCATGCGCTTGCTCTTCTATATGATGGCAGAGAGAGCACGCTGTTTGATTTTTCAACTCTGTGTTGAGTTCATTTCTGACATTCTGCAAGAAACAGAAACATGGAGATGCCTCTGGCTAAGAGTGCTTGTGATTTCAAGGAAAACCTCACCGCATATGCCACACCAATTATCTTGATCTCAGAAGGCTTTTGTAACAGCTCATCTCGATCTCAGAGGGCTTTTGTAACATTTGGGTTTAAGGGAGTCCCTCCATAACTATGAAAACTTTATGTTGAGGTTAGCAGATTATTATTCAGATTAATTTCCATTATGCGATAAAAATTACCGCAATTTATCATGACCTTTCATATATACTTTTACAACACAATTGTCACTTGGAATTAAATGGCAATAAATAAATAAATAAATAAATAAAAATACATATCTCTCTCTTCTGACTGCCATAATCGATCAATGTGTATATATATATATATATATATATATATTTATTTTTTATTTATTTATTTATTTTTTTGGGAAAGTCGTGGAAATGATATCATTTTTTTTTCTTTTGCTATTGAAGCAAATCATAAAAAATAAAAAAAAATCATATTTTCTTTATTCTTTCTCTACTATTCCCCACTATAGAGCGCAGTTGGGTTGGGACATGTGATGGTCCAACAGCTGGGCCGTCGCATGTAACTTTCACTTTCTTTCCACAAAAAAAACAAAACAAAAACAAACAAACAAACAAAAAAACATTAATTTTCTCCATAATGTTTAACAATAAACTTATGAACCATTAAAAGACAGGCCTACTTTGAGCTATGAGGCTAATCAATGGTACATGCTTTTGTTGAAGCCATCAAACCTATTATTTCAATTACTTGTGTTTAACAGTGGAATTCCTGGATGAAAAATTAAATTACCAATGATTATGCAGAAAAAAATCTCCACCAATCAGAGAATCACAACGAACTAACCATGCCAAAAGAATAGTTGTAAAATGGATAGTTCCAGTCCTTGATTATGATTGGTTGAGCCCCATCGGAAGCCATTGTAAACGACTCTACAAACATACACGTGTGACCGCATTACATCAGTATTATTGCGCCACTGCGTCTGTGTGTATTTTGGCAAATATTCCGCTTCTGAAGAAAAACTTTGCTTGGCGTAAGAATAATATTTTTTATCAATAGCATTACATTTTTGTGTCTGTGTGTTTATTTTATGAAACCTAGCCAGGTGTGTGGAATAACCGTTTTATAAAAGAAATAAGCCCCACGAAGCTGTGGTTTACAGTCAATTTAGAAGAGCTTAGGGGGTTTTAGGCACTCTGCTCCACGTTGTGTCTAACAACGTCCCTTAGCTGTTCTAAATTCACTGTAAACCACAGCTTCTTGGGGCTTATTGCTTCATTTGAACAAATTTACAGAATGATGTAACTGACGTCAGTCTCTGTTCACTCTCAAAGTACTTAAATATTTGTAAACAGCATATTTTGCTATTTATATAAAATATATTGTTTATCTATCTATCTATCTATCTAAAAATCTGTAAGATTTCCGCTTCTGAGGACACTGGAAATGTGAAAATGATCCATGGAAAAGAATGCAGAGCTTTTCTCAGAGTGCTTGGAAATAATAAATGTAATGAATTAGTCAGCATATTTTGTAATTCATTGAAATAAATATATTCAGTATATGTATATTCAGAAAACATCTAAAAGTGGTACTGTACAGCTAACAGAAACCTACAGAAATAGGTCATAGCACAGAAAATGTGACATTAAAATGACTCAGCAAGCATGGTTATGTCTTTCCACTGTGTTTCGTCCCCTGTCTGATAGACTAAATGAAGTTTAAAACCTCTCTGGAGAGTTTCGGTTATTTCACACACATCACTTCAGCATTAATGTGGAAGGGACTCAATGTTATGTTGAAAATGTTTGAGAAAAATGCTGAGGCAAGTGATGTGTCGTCTGCTGGACGATTAAGTAATCTTTCGGCTTAAATTTCCCCTAAATAGAGACTTTCTATGTAGCAGAATGGGAAGTTAATCAATTAGGTAATTTTGTGTTACATTCCTTATACGTGATACTACATAGCGAACAAACTTGTCCCAGACACATCTGTTAGCTTGGCCTTTGCATCCAATCAAACTGCCACACATTCAGCTGATGCCTCAATTTACCAGTGTATTTTTATAACAGGGTCTATGGCTCCAACCCCTCAAATAACTGGAAGTCATTTAGTCAAATTGCACAATCCTTTATTTAATTTGAATAAAAAGGCCATTACAATGTTCAAGACATGGTTAATTTTATAAAAGTTAGATGCCAATTGTGAAACAAGCATACAGTGTCTTATAGCAGGTGTTCAGGTCCTTCTTGTTTATTGGTTTAGTGCAGTACTTCAGCTGCTTGAAACCACAATCTCTCAGTGACTCAGCAAATTATAACGCAACCTCAGACTGTTTGCAAGTTCAGCAGGTTCACTCAAAACACCTTCTTAATCATAATACTTATAGGCCTATATCTGTAATTCACAATGCATGCAACTTTAGATGAATCTCTTATGGTGTTTAGCAGTGTTAGCCTAATGCTTGAGGGTTTAGGCTGATAAAACAAAAGGCACCATGATCACAATCCTGCTGAATAGTACATGGGACTGACCCTGAAATTTGTGTTCTTTAAGTTGGATGACATCTGAAAAGTGCAGCTGACTAACTGTAAATGCTATCAGGCTACTAGGAAACAGAAAAGAGATAACAGACAGGCCGTTCGAAAATAAATGATGGTTGTTTCCCCTCATACACACACACACACACACACCCACCACATGTTGAACACCATTTTCTACCCACTCACAAGATTACTGTGCAAATCGCACCAGCTCTATGTTTTCTAAGAAGGTCTCTTTGGTACGCATACATGGAGAAAGCCACAGAGAGCAGATAAAAAACACACACATACAGTGCCCTTTTACAATTAGTGCTGGCAACACATTCAGAGAAAATGATTGTCACTCGCATTCAGCGTGAGTTAAATGTCTGACAAACAGCACAACAAATCAAGCAAGTATTAAACACGCCACCTCTCAAACAAGAGGCATTTCTTTAAACTAAAAGATCTCAGTCTATAACTGGGAACTACATACTGGGTGCATTTGTTGGAGGTTTTGACATTGTTTTAATTATCTCCACGATTATGTTTTTAATCATGCTGCATATTCAACTGATCAGCCGTGTACATCATGCAATCTATTAGCAGGAAGGTACGGCAGCGACTCACTTCCAGCAGTCTTACGGGCTGTGTACACCTATGTTTAGATCTGACACTTAAGAGTTTGATCTATCGCTGTGTCAGCTAGCTTGTGTTACAAGCTGAAGTGCCATTCAACCTGCATGTACTCCCTCAAATTTATTTATTTATTTACTTATTTGGTTGAATCAAGTTTATTGTGATTATTATAGGTATAAGGGGTGGTTTATCATCAATGTCATGTCACTCAAAACTAATTACAAAGTTGCTTAAAACCATATTTTTTTAATATAAAACTCTAGGCCACAAGTGAGCCAGGACTGTTACTGGTGCCTGCTTAAAACAAATGACGCCCATGATTACAAGCCAAGACTTTAACCTTAACACTTTACAGCAAGTGCTCAAGAGAAAGAGAGAATTGGGGTAGATGGGGGGTTACACGAGAAAGAGAGAGAGAGAGAGAGAGAGAGAGAGAGAGAGAGAGACAAAGCCCAGTCCAGACGGAAGTATTCAATTTATTCAGGTCTCAGAACAGCTGTTGCCAAAATAGCTTAGTGATTAAGAGACCAAAGGCTTAAAAGGACAAAATCTTCCAGAGCAGCCAGACCTGGTGGTTACAGTCAACAGACGGCTGGACGGAACAAGCAATATAAACATTTGAGAGGTCATTAGTAATAAACCTGTGAGCATTGTTCATTTCAGTCAGCACTCTCTTCATGTTTCGCAAGATTTTCTTAAGATTTTCAACATTGAATTAAGCCAATTTTAGTCTGAGAGGACTGTTAAAATCAGTTAAAATGCCATATATATATATACACACACACACGTATCTTGCATGTTTTGTATTGTCGGTTTAGTTTTTCTTTTATTCATTCTATAATGTTTCTGCAATGAATTCACAATAAAAAATGTCTTCTAAAGTTTTACTTCTTGACATACAGATCAGCTCATTATGCTAATTAGGCTTTGTGTAAACAAACTTTAATGCTTTCATTAGATCTTATTCAAGAATTATTATAAACAAAACCAGAATGGAAAGTATAACTATGTTATTACACCATGCTAATGAGACAAAACTGTTGATTAAATAAGCAAGAAAAGAAAAAAAAATGTCACTATATTGAGAAAAGCATTTCTTTCATTCTTTGTTGGTCCATTAATGACCCATTAAGAGGTCAATACAGTCAATACACACACAATACACATTTAAGCGTTGAAATCGGATAGGGCTGTTGGGCCCAACTAGACAGAGAATGCTTAACTGCTGGAAATGAAAAGACTTGCCACTTTACACTTGTGATCTAGAAAGATAGGGTGGAGATCTGTTTACAGAGGACCACAGTGGAAACTTAAGCAGAATAAAGAGGATCCCTGAATACACATAGCAAGAAACATGAAAGAGTTTAAGAGAATCAAGTGACTTAACCATTTGGAGCTGATATTATAAATGCAGTTTTGTTTTTTCCACAAAGCCACTTTAAGCCATTTGAAAAAAACAAAACAGGAGCACAAAGCCATTCGATGTGCCATTAAAAGACTCTGAGTAACTTGTTTATGTGAGAGACCGCTCACGGCTGAGGAATTCAGACTTTCACAATCTTTCAGAAACACTGCGGATGATCCAGAGTGAGGTTTAAAAAAGGAAATAACCTGCTGACTGCTCCCTTTCTAGCTCTCTCTAAAGCGCACATGATAGTTTCATTAAATGAACTTGCAAGAGTGGCACAATCTTAAAGACAGTGCCTTTTACCATTCCGATATAGGCTAATAATGAGAAGTGAACTGATTTTTAGTCCTCTTTGAGTTCAAGTTGCCCAATACTCTTCTAAGAAATTGCTGCTCTGTGATGTATAATTGTTATGATGATGGGAGAGAATTTTGGTTTTGAAGAGAAGTAAAAAACCACTCCCTTAGTCTGTATCTATTGTTAGTGATTACTTCAGGTGTGAGTTTCTTTATGTTTACATTTCAGCATATGCTCATAGGCTCATTGGAAAAACATGCCTCTAACTACATTTTTTTCAAAAACTCAAAAACATACCTATACATACAATTTACTACAGATTCCGGGTGAAATGACCACTACTCGCAGAACAACTTCAACAATTTGCGTGGTTCCTTGCACAATATGTTATGAACTCAAAATGCATTTAGCCTAGCATATGATTTGTAAACGAATAGATTTTGACGTTTGCAATACATAACCATCTATATATATTTGGCTTTTCTGATATAGTAAACTTGCTTGGTAGCTCACCTGGTACATCATTCCGCTTGAGATAAAGATCGTTCAAGTATGACTGCAGTGAAACACAGTAAAACAGCTTAAATAATTGTAGAAGCAAGCTGAAATGACATAGTTGCTTCATAATACGCATTTGCTTGCTTTTATTAACACCATCGGTTAGGTTTAGGCCGGGTAGGGTTTAGTGTTGGTACTATGTTATTTTCAAACGTGATGCACTGTAAACAAAGATTTTTCATTTAAGTTGTAAATAAAACAAATTTATTGGCATATGTTTTGCAAGAAAATACTATTTCAGTCTTTCTACTTTCTATGTGTATTTCTTATTTCTGTGTAATTATTTGTGAAATGCATTAGCACTTTATGAGGGAAAATTGTTTCTACACCAATTTTTTTGAGCATTAACCTTTAAGCGCACTCACCGGACCTTTCATTATCTTACTGCCGCAATATATACAACAACCAACATAATAAAACAGCCAGACTGACGTTCATCTGTTTTGGATAAAAGACTTTTAGAGCTACTCAATGGACATTTCAATTTGGAAGTGTTGCAAAACAAGCAATAAGCGACATATTTTGCAGAAATGTCACGACAGGCATGTTTTTCCAATGTGCCTGGGTTGATCTTTTTTGGAACCAGTATTAAAATAGTTCAGTTTATATAATGTCTGTGCCTGCTCTTTCAAAGTGAAGTTCAAATAGTCTCTTTTAAGCATCTCTGTTATGCTAATAGTATTGCTGTTAACAAGATTAGCCAGTTAGTTGAGGAAGTGCTGGAGCCCCGTCCCCTAGAGAGACATCTGTGAGCTCATAGCATAACCCACTCAATGACACTGCTAATCCAATTAGACTTTGATATACAGGTCTGTCCCTTTTCGTAAACTAGGCTAATTCAGCGACATGTGTCTGAGGTTGACTGTGTTTGTGTTTGTGTGTGTGAGAGACTGATGCAGGGCCAATATGAATAGTTCAGCATGTCTCTCATCAAAACCAACTGAGACATAAAGAGAACAAATGTGTCCTTTTCGCCCAAAGGCTGTCATCAGCTGGTGGAAACTGCGGGGAGGAAATTCATGACTTCCTGATCACTTTGGACCAGCGCTTCCATGGCGGTAAACCACCATTAGTGTCCATCAAGATGAGACAGAGCCTTTGTGAGGACATTGCTTGTTCCCATGGAGACAATATGTCTCAATCCAGAATGTGTGACATCTGTGTAGACACAGACAGGAAGGAGATTTCTTGGAAATAGAGTCATATTCATCCTAACAATTCCCTCTCTGTCAACATGGAGAGAAACTGTGCTACACTTTTAACTTTCACATGTATTAAAATGTTATAACTCAGCTGCGGAGAGGATTCAATTTAAAGAAATCCCCTGAATATCTTGCATCTGGTGTCTTGAAGACAACAGAGGTGCAAGATTGACCGATAAAATGAAGTGTGCAGCAGAAACATTTCCATTTTAAGGAGTGGTTGGTCTCCCACTCAGGCCTCTGATGGTGGAACAGCCCAGGAAACCTCTTTCCACCCACACACACACGCATGAAACCTCTGACTCAACTTGAAACCATGAGCTCTGTGGAGGCATCCTGCTGACTGCCTGGTGCGCCCTGCCTCAGGTTACAGCGTTTGTCGCTGCAACCTGCGTACTGTAGGTTATCTGCGAAAGAGCAGGTAAACATGCAGTGTACTAAATAAGCAGTACACAAGCAATCATACAGACTGAAATCGAATTTAGGTTTTGTCTGACACAAATTGCAGTTGCAGAACTTAACATGGAATTAGGCTGGGCTTTAATATCATTAGCTCACTGAACATGGAGGAAATTCGAATTGCTCACAGGTTTATATTAGTTTCATAAGTTATATTTCATTTACGTTGACTCATGCATCCTAAAATAGACACAAATGAGACAATTGTTGACCAATAGTAAGAGCTGTAACAATATGCATAGTATATAATAATTTGGATTTGGGAGAATTTGATGAAAAATGTCAAGATTTTTCGTATTTCTGAGCAGTTTGAGACATCTCTAAAGGAGACCTGAGAAAAGAGAAACTTCAGTCTTAATTTGTTCTTCATGCTTAGGAAAAACAATATATATTTGCTTTTCTATGGGTTCATATTTTGTATTCTGCTCTATATATCTTACATCTACCTGGCTGCATGTCGCCCTGACAAACACTTGATAGGCTATGCAACACCAACATGGGTATTGAGTCATCCAGGGGTGGGGCGTTCATCTTCACAACGGAAAAAGGGACAAACTTAACCTATATTTAGCACGATTTTCCCTTATATTTCCACGCTCTTTCGCATTACTTTGTTGATTTTGTTTTGTTTATTTTCCCTCGCAGCTGAATTTCAATAGGATACTGATAGCAGACTACAATGCGCACAAAAATATTCGCTGCTTTTAGACCCTCTCGAGACATTATGGTCAATTCATAGGTGTTTACAGTGTAAAACTGACTAAACATTTCCATGAAATGCAACGCTTTGTGTTTGCAATCCAGCCCTTGCAAACTTCAACAGTAGTGCCTACTATTGCGAAGCTCTGTACTAGATGTCGTCAGACCCGAGGGGCGGGGCCAATATGTCGCAATCTTACTAAGAACAGCATCATCGAGTCAGGCTGGTGTAACACACTGAGCATATTAGACGTGCCCAGCCAAATTGAGACTTTACAGTCGGACGGTCAGGCTGAGGGGCCACGTCTGATTTGTGATCTCATTACTAAAGGGACCTATATTGCGCGAGCAACAAAAGACCAACTAAAAGGACTACTGTTTCATTTCTACGCTGTCACCAATTCGGACGTGTTCAACTTTCTTCGGACAATTCCTTGTCTGTCGTCTAGCAAAACTTCCAGCTAAGTACGTTTAACAGCATCTTATCAAGTTTTATTTGTCCGATACTCACCGTGAATGATCTTAAACTTCATCCGACCAAAGGACGTTTTACCAACAGTGAAAACCTAGATCCAAGGAAATACTGTCCATTCAGGACGCGTTCATTCAGCGGGAATAAGGAACAAAGACATTCGTGCCAACAACTGAAGAGCTTTTGGTGTTGCCGCCAGACTCAAAAGTATCAATTTGCTCAACTTCCAGGGCAAAGAAGAAGACAGATCACGGATGAAAAGACGCTAAATGTGCATGAATATCCGGGGATTCTTTACAAATTACCTACTGTATAAGGCACGCGCGTCCTTTCAAAAAGACTCGTATTTATTCTGTATTCACTGGAGACAACATTATCTCTCTTATGCCGAGACTTAACTACAGTTGACAGTTTCCCAGTGTTGATTTCATAATATTTTATGTTTTTCCCGGCTGGAAATGTTCTCTGACAAGTAGACACAACTAAGTGCGCCTGTAGTTTTCATTGTTCTGTTTTGGAGAGGAGCGGGTCCTTTGTCTAAAGCAGCGAGGTAAGTCAGTCTTGTAAACCTTCAAATGTCACCTTAACTTCTAGAAATCACTACTTCGTACTTCCAACCAAGAGTCCTTACGATTAATGTCAATTATTGATCCACTTTCCCATTTAAACGATTATTTGGTGGTTAAACTTTACATAGCCTATCGTGTTGCAGCGCATATTGTTGTTGTTTGAACTTTACCAACTTGCACTATGCATTCTATTTACTAAGCATTTTTAGCATATTACTTTAGTAATATTTTATAGGCTACTTTATAACTTTTCTTGACTGCGAGCTGTGGCGCACTGGTTTACGCATATGCTCTGGGGATTTAGGTTCGAGTCCGACATGATCGGGCTCAAGTTCTGAAACCTCATACCCACACATGATTACTCAGTGTAGTCTTATAAATAATGACGCAAAAAATCTTCAAATATTTTAATAGAAAAGTTAGTTTAAAAATAGTGAAGTGGAAGAAACTGGGCTACGTCATTCTATGACGTACACTTGAATGTGTAATAACTTAAACACTGTAGCCTATGACTCACAGGCGCCAGCAGCATTTCGAAAGGAACTCCAGTCAGTATGATCACGCAGCACTGGTCATCACATAATCATTCAACAGTTTTAAATTACCTCCTTTCATTACACAACATTATCGAACCTACCATTCTTGTTTAGTTAGTATGAGTTATTATCCCACGGTTACTGAGTGTTCAAGTGTGGCGCAATAAACAAATGCACTCATTTTATCAATTTTTCATATCACCATTGTGACTCTGCATTCTTCATCCAATCAGCATTTATGATATGTTAAGTTATGCTGTCACAAGGTCATAAACTTACACTTTTTTTCGTCACAGATGAGTATGAACCTGTCAACTCCTACACCTCCACTGCGACTGAAGCGAGTAGACTTTGAGGACTCTCACAACACCGATACCTTCAAATGCAAGCGCCGCAGGCTCAGCCAGCCTCCTTCCCCGGGTCTCGCACCCTGTCTTCGCCCCCTCTCCCAGAGCCTTGAGCAGCCGGGGGCCGAGAAGCACCACGTCTCGCGCATCGGACCCTACATCCTGTTGGAGGCCACAGAAGGAGCTCAGACGTTTAGAGCTGCCCATCAGGTCACAGAACAGGAGTACACATGCAAAGTGAGCATGGATTCTTCATAATAGTGGATTTGAAGTACTTTCTATTAATATAACTTATAGAGCTTTTATATAATGAATGATCAATAATCATCTTGCTTTGGTTTGTTCCCACCAGGTGTTTTCCATAAAGAAGTATCACGAGTTTATTGCACCCTACACTCGTCTGCTTCCACACAGCAACATCTGCAAGATTTCAGAGGTGGTGCTCGGGGAGAACAACGTGTACATATTCTTCGAGCGTAACTATGGAGACATGCACTCGTACGTGCGCACCTGTAAGAGGCTGCAGGAGGATGAGGCGGTGCGCCTGTTCGGACAGATGGCAGCCGCGGTTGCGCACTGTCACGAGAATGGTGTCATTTTAAGAGACCTTAAACTGCGCAAGTTTGTGTTCACCGATCCACAGAGGTCAGTAACTTCATTTTTATTTTTTTTAATTGCTAGTTATTCAAGTCAAATCAGCTCTTGATAGTAGGGATGCATGATATTCGATGACTAATAGCAATTTTTTTTTATTTATTTTTTTATCAATATTCAATCTAAACTGGCCAGTATTTAATTGTGCATGCTCATTTTCCTTATTTTTTTTATTTTTTATTACCTTTGTTGCCAACTAAACAATTTTAAAGGTACTAATAATTGAATAACATTTTTTTAATGTAATCTTTAGCAAATCTCAAAATACCCATTTTTTTTATACATCATATTATGTAATGCCTAATTATTATTATTTTTTTTGTATTTCATTTAAAGTTTATTTAAACATTATAGACTTTTATATTGGTCATTTATTTATCAGTCATAGCATAAAATTGATCTGCTTGGTATCAGAAAAAAAAATAATATTGGCACATTGCTAGTTTTTATTGTCACTGAACACATGTAACAAGATTTTTCAGAAATAAACAGATGTTTATAGGTTTTTGTTTATTAAAATTACCTATTTTAAAAAGTATAGAATAAAGTAATTATAAATATTTATAAAATATATAACTTAATGCATAACAATGTTTTATATATATAATATATTATATATATATATATATATATATATATATATATATATATATATTACAGTCAAACCAAAATTTATTCAGACACCTTGAACATTTAATTCATTAATTCAGTTTATTCACTATAGTTAAAAAAAAAATGGTAATGAAATATGACAAGATCTCAGAGTTAAACTGTGTCAGAAAATCTTAATTATGTCAGATAACACTTAAGCAAAACATGGTCAGGTCAAAGTGTCTGAATAATTTTTGGTTCCAAATTTTTATCAATTTTACTGGTAGTCCACTTTATGAATAATTTTTGGGTATAATATGTCAGTTTACTTTATTTTGCTATCCTCACTTACATAAATGAACTATAGTGTCCTGCCCCCACTAGTAAAAATATATCAAAAATGTCTGAATAATTTTTGATATATATGTGTGTGTTTTACCTTATCTTGCTCATCTGTAAAATATTTTCTATTCATAAACGTAGGACGTAGTTATCAGGTGACTGATAGATGTTCTTTTGTTTTCTCAGAACAAAGCTTGTCTTGCAAAACCTGGAGGACTCCTGTCTTCTTAACGGGAATGATGATTCGCTGACGGACAAACATGGCTGCCCGGCCTACGTGGGCCCGGAGATCTTAAACTCACGGCACTCGTACTCAGGGAAGGCTGCCGACGTATGGAGCCTTGGCGTCGTTCTCTACACCATGCTAGTAGGACGTTACCCTTTTCAGGACGTGGAACCCACAGCACTGTTCAGCAAAATTCGCAGGGGTGCGTTCACCATCCCGGAGACTCTTTCACCCAGGGCTAAGTCACTGGTGTGCTGCATGCTGAGGAAATCTCCTTCTGAGAGGCTTGAGGCTGGAGATATACTTATCCACCCGTGGCTCCACTGTAACAACAACGTGTCCCTCAGCCAGCACTCCAGCACCAGACACTCGACAGATCAGGTGGTCCCCGATTTTGAACCTAATGAAACTGAAGAGCATTAATGAGCCTGTTTACCCACAATCAGGGGGAGTGGACTCTATGAAGAGAGAGCTATTACCTCAAAAGGTATGCAGAGTTCAAGGGCATCGAATGGAACATATTCCACAAACTGTGGTTAATAGCAGTGAGGAACTGCTGAGGTGGTCAGGACAGGCCAGAGACTGACCTTGTAGTTTTTTACAAACAGAAGTAACTGTTTCTTACCTCTGAAAATATCCATTTGTGGTGATCTCTTCAAGAAAACGACACCCGGAGTGCAAAGTGCTGCTGCTAAAAACTCTTTCCTAGCAGATGTTCGTTCACAGCACAGCTTCGGCTCTGAAAAATAATCATGTGGCTCGTGCACACAATTTTAACATCAGTATTGTCTAATCAGTGCATGGATTTCCCATAGTACACCCATGTTGTGTAAATTAAAGTACCTCTAACTTAATTCCTGGTATACTTGATGCACACTTTGTGCCTTTATGTACTGTTTACATATTTTTGCAGTGGAAAATACAGATTTGACTATTTAAAGTGCCTTTTTTCCAGTAAAACAGCTTATGTTGTTGGACTTGAAGTACCAAAGATTTGAGTTCCCTCTGAGCGCATGTATCTGCAACGGGTTAGCACAAGTGCTCATGTTTCCTTTTCATTTGAAGAATTCAAAAGGGTTCTGTGTTTTCTGCGATTCTCTTTTGTAAATGTCTTTCCATTTGTTAAACTATGTATTTGTGCTGTAGAGCAGGACCCTGAGGGGATGTGGAGCACATTATGCGCCACAGGAAACGTCCATATAATGGTTTAGAGGTGTGCCTGACGAGAGAAACAAAGGCTTTACATACGTTAGCGTTTGTGATGCCTGCATGCAATGCTTTGACACTTTTTTTCGTTAAAGTACTTGTCATTTTGTAGATATCTTTTTGTTACTAGTGAGAAGTGGACACTACATTTGTTGTTGTTTCAAGGGGTGACATACCTACAAACAAGTATTTTGTTGTTGCCAGTACAAATAAAATGAAAAAAAATCAAGACCGTATTAATGGTTCATTATTATTTAGATGTGGTCTGATTAATGATATTAAAATAATCATGTTGACAGACAGCCCAGAAATGTACAGCAGTACTTTTGGAGCCCAGCAAGGTTTTTTTTTTTTTTTTTTTTATAAATAAAAACTTAAAAATAAAATCGCAATCAGTGCACATTAAGTCAGTAGATATTTATTTGACACAGCATTTTGGAAATAACGCAAAGGCTCTTTAAAAGGAAATTTATAAAAATGTTTTAAGCTGCCAAGAAGGACATGTTAATGTATCAATGCATCCAGTTGGGCTCATCCTGGTATTTTTGTAGGACTATAATCCAAAAGCATTTGTAGAAATGTATGCAATTAACAACAAAAGAGAGCTTACATCTCTGTTTCCTGTTCTTATACTGGCTCAACTTTGTGGTACATCAAAGTGCTCGAAATTACAAACATAGATGGGTCACAGTCAAATATAAAACAGAAAAGGAATTCAAAAAGATTGCGACTTTACCACAAGGCCCTCCAACACATAACAGTGGACAATATGAAATACAGAGCTCATCATGAGGAAGTATTATTCAAGCCACAGAAGATGAATCTGATCAAACAAATTCTTTCAACATCAAGCTATACGATCTCAAACGGGATGTAATAAAGTTTAGTAACAGTCACCGACATGTACTCTTAGTTTATAGATCATAATATCTTTCCACAAAATTGTTAGATAAACACATCAAAGAATATGAAGAGAAATTTTGCTTTTATAGTCAAATGCGTTCTGTCAGACAACAGAAAAAAATAATTCACCACAAACAGGTCTTTACTTAAGCAAGTGGAACTGCAATATTTACTTCACATTATACACCTCACAAATGTTACAAAACCCAAATAAAAACCATTAACAGCTTAAAAAAAAGGCTTTATAAAAATAAAATTTTACAGACCCATCATGGTTTTTCTTTCACATATTTATTAGCTTTGGGGGTAAAACTAAAAAGGGAGGTTGATCCGTAGGTCAACGCATTAGTAAATCTACTGGGCAACGTTTACGCTGTTCTCTGTTTATATATTTTTCCTGAGGCAAGAAAGTTGCAGGAAAATGTATTAAGGCCTAAAAACAAACACTCATCTATGTAGTTCTATTATCATTAAAAGAAGGGGGGGGGAACAGGGAAAACTTCATATATATATATAAAGAAAAAAAAAAAAATGGTGTAGGCCTAACAAATATGGAAACTGGAATTAAACATTTAAATGTGAACTATGATGTACAATCTTCTCATTTCATTGCTCAAAATGCCAATGAAGTGCAGAGACAGGAGGCAAAGATGATGATATGTTGAAATATGCCACCTAGTGGAAATACTGTGACGTTTATGGAGACATAAAAACTAGTGGAAATAATGAACATGAATAAATAAATGAGGTTTGGGGGGACGAGAGGGAAAGTAAAACAACTGCATAATTCAACTTACTCTCAGAGACAAATAAAAAAGAAAAGACAGTAAAAACATGTCACGCTTGTTCCCTCCAAGGCCAGTGTCAGAGGTAAGTCTAGTGAATGCAATGCAAAGTAAATGTTAAAGTGCAATGAATAGCACTTGTAAATCTCTGGATTACAACATCTCTCCTTACAACATTCCTAACAATGACCGACAATATAAAATTGAACACATAAGAAACAGAAAAGATTAACAGGCATAAAAACTCAGGCAAGAGATTGCTGGCTTCAGAGGACAGGGACGAGGGCTTCATCAGGCACACAGTGCACCATACCTGTGGAAAGATCCATCAATCCATCACTGATTTCAATGAAACAAGCCGCTGCTTGTCGGGCTGGTAATATCAGAGTAGTATTGTCTGTAGTTAGATTGCAATGTTACTTCTGGCCCTTTGCTAGCAAATACACTAGAACCGCATGGTTTCTTTGCAGTCATTTGGCTGTCAAATTTTAATGATGATAAAGCAACAGTGTGGGTGCTTGTGATTCAGTACTTCCTGGAAAAGTGATAACAAAAAATAATGGTGCAGTTTGCAGTTCCTCACCTCTCTTCATCCATGTTCCCCTCTTCCTCTTCCTCATAGCTGCCCTCATCCAACTCCAGATCCAATTCTGTGCCGATGCCAGAGTCTCGTGGAGCCATGAAAAGACTAAAGGATATACAGAAGTCAAAGGTCATTGAAGTTTTTTTTAAATATTTTTTCCAGGTTGGACCTGCTTAGCTTTATAAGATTGTCATATAAGAATGTCTATCTATCTATCTACACACACACTACCATTCAAAAGGTCTGTAAGATGTTTTTGAAAGAAATCTCTTATCAAAAATACAGTAAAAGCAGTAATATTGTGAGAAATTATTACAATTTAAAATAACTGTTTTCATTTTTAATATATTTTAAAAAGTAATTTATTCCTGTGATGGACAAGCTTAATTACTCCAGTCTTCAGTGTCACATGATCCTTCAGAAATCATTCTAATATGCTGATTTGCTGCTCAAGAAATATTTCTTATTATCAGTTGAAAACAATTGTGCTGCTTAATATTTGTGTGGAAACCATGATATATTTTTTCCAGGATTCTTTGATAAATAGAGCTTAAAGTTTTTTCGAAATGGAATTTTTTTGTAACATTATAAAATGTCTTGATGTCACTTTTGATCAATTTAATGTGTCCTTGCTGAATAAAAGTATTAATTTCTTAATATATAAATAAAAAAAAATCTTACTGACCCCAAACATAATACACAATATATAATAAAGTAATTATTTTCATATGTTGATGCTGAATTGCTTTATCTCTGACATACAGATCCTCACCTGACAGAACGGCATGTGAAGAACACAATCCTCTTCAGTCTTTTGTTATAAAAGAAGTAGTTGAAGGACCACAGGTTGCCTTCTTCCCCATATGGGTCTGAATCCAGGTCAGGATTGTAACTGTCACAGAATCCAGTCAGAACATGCATCATAATTTAGTACTGTATTATTCAAAGAAACACTACTGAAATGTCAAAAGCATTCATCAAGTTGAACATGGGTTTTCTACCTGTATATGTCACATTCAGCGAGGCTGATCTCCTTGTCTAGGGCTTCCCATAACTGAGGCTGTAGGTGACTGTACGCCTCACCCGCAGCGGCAGACAAACTGCTGTTCACTGCATTAAACACCTGCGGAAAAATTAACCATTTAATGAACCTCGGTTTTTATAGTTTTAAAAATGTCCATCCACAAACAGGTGAACATGACCGATTTACATTACTGATATATATATATATATATATATATATAACCATTTTATGTCAAAATTACCCAATTAACACTGGGCTCCTTGCTGAAATCATGGCCTTTGGTGCGACTGAAGTCATAGTCTGGCCGGAAGGATTCATTGAGAGTGGCGATCAAATAAAAGAGAGTCTTTCTGCTGCACTTATCTGAGAGAGGACCCTCCCCATCATCCAAACTCTGACTCAGTCTGAAAGCACAACATATTTCAATCAGAACATCATGGCCTTCTGTAAGATATTTGTACATTGTGTAATTGAGTGGGTTGATGGCTGTGAAATGCTTATCAGTACCTCAGGAAAAGACTTGGACTTACTTGTTGGGGCTGATTCCAGAGCTCTGTGGAGGAGACAGAGCTTCCAGCACGTGCGGCTGCCCCTCCTGGCAAAACTGCTTAAACATCTGCTTGTCATCACCAGCCATCTTACAGGAGTAGCTCTCAATGCTAGAAACACAACAGTGACAGTGACTTGAGTTACACCCAAAAAAACCAACATAAAATACTGCAAATAACACTGTGACACCAGAACAGTGTGAATAACATGCTCTTTACTCAGTTCCTCTTCATGTGATCTGATAGTGTTCAGATACGCACGTTTTTTCAAAAGCATGTTGTCACTTAAAGGTGCAATATGTAAAAATTTTGTCCGCTAGAGGCCCATTCAAAACAAAGCTTGATGACGGCAAGTTTGAGCGCGGAATCTTGGGACATGTGGTCTTCACCTCAACGGATGGTGCAAAAGAATAGGGATAGGACTCGGGAAGAAATCATGTTCATGGACGCGATTATTAACGTTACTGTAGTATGAAGCAGAGCAGGACCGAGTGTTGTGGGAGCTGAACGAGTCCGCTGGAGCGATTGCGCAACACACGCCTCACGAGCAGCAGAACTTTTATTATGCCACAGTCGCCGGCGCTGCTTCCGCTTTTCCGGTCATGAGTATGAGGTAACGCAGCTCTGTTTATCATATTAGATACATTTGAGTGTGTTGAAAATGATGTTATAACGTTACTCTGTGCGTTCGCTCGGCGGCTGCTGTGAGACACTGTTACACACTGCAGTGAGATAGATCGATTTTAGAATATCATATTAAATGCTGGATGGCTTGTGTTGATAAATGGCATGCAATTCATTTTAAAACATACTGTATGATGGAGAAAATTCTATATTACTGTTACTAAAAATAAAGCTTCATCTGATTATGCTATGTTAGCTACTTCACAAAATAGTGTTTTTCTCTGAGGCATGGTAAAGCATGGTACTCGCAAAAAATCAAGAAAATTAGATTTAAACAATAAACGTGTTGAGGTGTATAACAACAATTAGTTTTCTGTCTATAAATATATCAAAACAGTTGTTGCCTTGTCTATTAAAAAGTGTAATATATTAAAGCGTCTTTGGTGTTTCCATGGTTTCTACAAAATAAAACCGGAAACCGAGAGTATCGCGGGTATGACGCAATTGACAGGCGACTCCTCACACGTCCCGGAGCCTTGGTTAAAATTGCAATTTTCTCACGATTTACAAATAGTTGGAAACATTTGGGATATTGTAAGTACTCAAGTGAACAAAATATATAACACTGGCCTAGTGGTTTTTGGATATTTTACTGCTAAAATATTACATATTGCACCTTTAACTTTAAAAAGCGAGGATTCAGCACTTACCGTCCAATTATCTTGCAGTCTCCCGTTTCAATAGTGAGCAGACTGTTTATGGCCTCAAAACTTGAGTTTTCCAGGAGCTTCATGGTTTATTCAACTATATACTGACAGAACTGCAACAACTCTTTACTACCACTAGATGTCAGTCTTTTTGATAAACAACCATAGGCCAGTTATTCTGCCGTTACACCAAACCTAAACAATGTTTAGCACGTTAGTTTGGAGAATATACGACACAAACTGAAGATTATCAATAAGAAATAACTAACCAATACTGGGTTAAAATAGAATAACCTCTAACTTCGATGTATCCTAAAGAAGCCCCTTTAAAAACCTCTCAAATTCGAGAAAAAACAGCTCTCTTTTACATTCAAATGTTAAAATAAAAAAAAAGACCCCCTTAAAGATTCTTACGACCGCGTAAATAATCTTCGCCGGTTGCTTAATTCACTTCTATGTCTAATAAATATATCTTCCTTTTTACTGTGAAATTTCCAATACCTGCCATTAAACAAGCTAAAATTTAGAGGGAAATTATGCATCCCAGCTACTGAATCAGAACTTAAGGAGAATTCCAAGGCTTATAAAAGCCTTAATCCTCGGGTTATATTTGTCTATTTGTGTGGAAGAATGACAACAGCAGAGAACGAGCGTTTTGTTTTGCAGTTTTCGGTCGCAGTAATACGCAGTTGTCTCTTTCCTGTTTTTTTTTTTCTCGTCAGGATGTCATAGTGATACAAGTGCAACATATTTACCGCCACCTACTGGCCTGGGGTTTAATAACGTTTCCCTTTTTCTCAGAATCATAACGAGGAAATACATACAATGGGCTCCACAAATATTGGCACCCTTGGTAAATATGAGCAAAACTGACTGTGAAAATGTGTTTTGTCCATTTCTCCTATTAGTCTTTCATTCAAAATACTCACAAAAAACCTTTTAATTGAAGTTAAATGTGGAATAAATAAATATGGTTTTCTTCATATATGTGTGCCAAAATTGTCGGCACCCCTACAAATTCTATTGAGTAAAAAGCTAACTGAACTATATATCCATTCATATGGTATGTTTTTAAGTTCATCTTAGTGATCAGGAACACTTAAGTGATAAGTCATGACTTCCTGTTTCACTGGGCTCTAAATATGGAGTGACACACAAGCCAAATTCCTATAGTCATCCATCACTATGGGAAAGAACCAAGAATACAGTAATGATATGTGATAAAAAGTTATTGAGCTGCACAAATCATGAAATGGCTATAAGTTTAATTGTTGTAATATTCATTTCCACTATCTGGGAAATGATTAAGAAGTTAATTTTCTGATATGTACAGATAAAATTATTACCATATTTTAGAATTAATTGATTTAAAAACTTTCAAAACTGAAACACTAATAAATCTTTCATAAAGACATTTTATTTACAAAGACATTTTTGAAGAGGTGCAGCTCAGGTGAAGGACAGACACAACAGATTACATTATTTTTACATCCCAGTCCCTTAATGCATGATGTTAGTAAACTAAGGTGAATAAAACCAAAGAGAGAGGACATAGCCAAGACATTTACAAAGAAAAAAATCTACAAGCAAGCAAAGATTAGCAAAGCTTAAGGATTTTCCCTGAGAACACAGCTTTGTCATGTTTACGTGTTGCATTCATAAGTCTGAGATTGAACTTAACTGCTAAAATAATTTGATATTCATTTCACAAAATGAAACGTAGATGGTCCACAAGGAAATTTCATGTAGCATACCATTTATAATACAATTGCTTTCGCACAAATGAAAGAGGGGGGAAAATATCCATGACCTCAGCTCTCTGTCAGATCATTAAACAATAGGATCATAAAATGTTTTTTCAATATCAAATTAAAGGTGAGGGAGAGCACCTGTTAAAATAATGTTGATAATGACAGCCAAAGAACATTTAATAACTAATACATGACTCGTAATGAACACTAAGAAAGGTGTGGCCTTGCTGTGCCTCTCAAATAAAAAATTTTTCAGCATACACAGTACACAACTGAAAACTTCCTGTCTCTGTAACTCATGATGACTGAGTGCTATAACAATGACTTCCAACACAATCATAATACCTGAGGCTCATGATGGCTTGTTCATACCTGCAACAACTAAGTTTTTTTTTCCTTTTGACAGCTTTAAGAAGTCAACTTAAGAAAACAATGAGACTAAAGCACTATTTGATGATGAAGAAATATTTACATTGACAAGAAAAATCTAAAAGGAACAATAAAACAGATCTTAGAGTTTGAAAATAAAAGTAATCTTAATTTAAAATGCTGTGGGTTGAATTATGTCACAGTCTTTTTAAATTCATAGTGGCAGTGGTTAGTAAGTAAAGGGGTGACGTCGCTCATTTTTAACTGTCAATCATCTCTGAGAGTTCTAAAAGAAGGTCGTCTTCTCCCTTGCCCGAATCCAATTCCAAGTCATCCTCAAGCCGATCATCAGTAAATTCATCTAACAGGTCTTCAAAGTCATCCATCGATGAACTGGTAACAGCAGGAGCACGACCAGAAGTGGTGCTGGACCGGCGAGAGCGCTGCACACTGGGTGTTCTGATCACAGGGCTACAGAGGAAGGGAAAAAAATATTTTTTTATTGGTTCTGCGTGACAATTTATTTTAGTTTAAATCAATTAAAAAAAAAATTGTCTTCCATCAGTTGAAAAATAAGAACATATCCCATACCTTTGGGGGACTGCAACAGTCTCAGCTGATGTAGTGCTGGCAGGCTCAAGGCAGCTCGTAGGCACCATTTGAATGTCCTCGGTGTTGGAGGGCACCTGCTGAGTGTCGGACTGAACATCTGTCAGAGAGGTTGGTGACGCCACCTGAAAGAGTACACACACACAAAAAAGTTTAAACCATTCTATTTTTTTATTTTTTATTTATTAAATCACCAGCAACACAAGTTGCTTAAGAAAACAAATAAATCTCACCTTAAGGCGCTTGTTAGGAATAACCAGCGAGGAAGGTGTGTGACAGGCAGCATTAAGAGGTTTCACTTCAGCAACAGCAGAGTGAACTTTTGCAGCTCTCCTCTTTTGGGTGGACTGGGCGGCCGGCTTCATTACTGATGGCTTTACATTCACCTTGGGCTTCACTGAAATGCAGACAAATGCAGCAAAGTGAGTAGGCCTGTTTAGAAAAGAAAGTTACAATTCACACACACTTATTTAGTTTATATTAATACTGTTTTAAACATTATTGGCTCCTCATATTTAAGATGTTATCTTTATTATTTATTCTGTTTTTGTATGAGTAACACTGTACATAAAAACAATCAGCCAGTAAAGTGCCTTAAAAACGGAAATTGATTTTAGTGATGTTACGTTCGTGAACGAATCGTTCTTTTTGAACGAATCTTTTTGGTGAACGAATCGTTCTCGTTCACGTAGTCCACTGACTCATTTCTCGTTCACTGAAATTCCTCCCTCCACAGCAGCACAGGCGCTATTAGCAGCGAGCGCATGTGCAGCTCTGTGGACTGTTTCATCCTGTCAAACAATGACTAAACCTAGAGCCAATAGCCTTCGAGTATGAGATGTGACGGAGCATGTGATTTGTTGAATTCAGTGAACAAATACGCCCTTCACTGACCGAGATGCTTTTGAGTCTGAACGAGAGAGAGATCTCATTCCTGAACTGGTACGTGAACGAGTTGAATGAACTGGTACATGTCGTTCATGAATTAAATGAACCAGTTGTTGAACGATACTGACGGCGAACAGGTAGAGCTCGGCTCGTGTAGTTTGGCATATCTACTGCAAAGAAAGACATTTACACTTTACCGTTGTAATGAAAACGGTGTAATAACGCAAGCTGATGGTTAAATGACTACTGTACAGAGTAGTGTAAGCACTGGTTTTGTGTGCATTTTGTATTTATTTTTTATTGTTATAGTTGTTTTATGTTTAACAGTTTTCCTCTTTTAAATAAAATGACTTCATTACATTTGAGTCATGTCATGCACTTCTCTAAAAACTGTAAAACAAATAAAAAACTGTGACAGTATTGGTAAGATCTAATTTGCGTCACGACAGCAAATATCATTCCAGTTCGGGCTGTGAAGGGGCACGCAATTGGTGTGATTTACTGAACGAATACGCCCGTCACTGACCCAGTCGTTGTTTTGAGTCTGAACGAGAGAAAGATCTCGTTCCTGAACGAATTGGAACATCTCGTTAGTGAACGAAATGACCGAACTGGTCCATCTCGTTCGTGAATGAAATGAATGTGTACCGGGTAGGTTGGTCATGTAGCATGTGAGTCAGTCTCGTTCAGCAATCAGCAGAAAGCGAATGCAGTTATAGGTAGGCTACTGAGCACATACTCTTCTTAATATATTCATATTTAACATACAGAACTCCACATTTAACATAATCCCAGATTTATGAATGTGTAAATGTCTGACCAAACAATTAAAATGTTAATTATGCAAGAAAACCTTGTGCTTTGGTCATCTAAACCACTCATTTAAACTTATTTAATGAGTTGGGTCTAGATTAGGCACACATTTTAATAAAGGGTTTTTTTTTTTTTTGTAAATACTTTCGGACATAACACATAAGACACTTTTTCGCCACCTGCTGGCGTATTTATGTAATATGAAGAAATGGTCACTGAACGAATCAGTGAACAAATCATTTTGGTGAACGAACTAAAAATGAACGAATCTCTTGAAAGAATCAAAATTGATTTACACATTCAAATGAAGAGACATTGAATTTAACTCCTACCCTTGGTCTCCACCGTTTGAATGGTTCCTTCGGCTAGCTGAACAGGAATCACGGGAGAGGTCGAGGGCTTTGGTGTGTTCGACGATGGAGTACTTTCTCTGGACGGCTCGGGGGAGCTTTTCTGGGGCACTACAGCAGCAGGGAGCGGAGAGGTCTTGGGTTTGAGGGCGATCCTCTGTCTCACTGTGGTCTGAGGCTGGGCAGAGGATTCAGATGCTGGCGGTGAGGCAGCAGGTGCTGCGTCTTTCTGGTTGGTGGAGGTGACTTGCTCCTCCTGCAGCTTGCGGAGTCTCTTTTCTCGCATGATCTCCTCAAACGTCTTCACTTTAACAGTCTCACCGGAAGGTTCACCTTTTCCATTTGTCTGCGAGTTAAACAGAGGAAATGATATATAATCAGGAAACAATAATATCCTCTTGGGCTTGTTGTCTTGGGTCTGAATTGTGTCTTACCTCTGTAGCAGGTTCCAGTTTCTTTTCAGACGTGTCTGGTTTTGCCTGATCTACAATGTTTGCTGCTGCTAAAAAAAAAAAAAAAAAAAAAAAAAAAAACGACAGTTGAAAAAAAAAAAAAAAATGTGAACACTTCCTTGGCTGTTTGCCACATTTTTTAAATTATTTCCTTGAAACAAACACCATTTCATAAAAATATAGGAGTGTCTGACTTACGTGAGCTTTTATTAATACGCAGAATGCGCCTCTTTGGAGGTCCACTTGACTCTGCTTCACTAGAGGTTGGGGTCTTGTCATCTGCACTCTCTTGAAGTTGTGCTTGCATCCTTGCTGCCTTCTCTCTGCGTATTTCCTCCAGGGTTTTAACACGTACCTCCCCAGCTTCCACAGGGGCCTTGACTGCAGCTCCTGCAGAGGAAGGTCCTTCACTCCCCTCTGGACTTTTGACAGTTGTGTTCACTTCCTGGACTTTTTTCTCCTGCATTTTTTTCTTTTCGTGAAGGATTTCAGAAAAAGTCTTAACTGGTGGTCCGCCAGCATGTTTGACACTTTTCTTAGGAGGGCTCGGCTCCTTCTTCGATGCTTCTTTCACAACACACACAACTTTACTTGCATTGAGGTTTCTGGCTGCCTTCTCTTGCCGAATCTCCTCAAGGGTTTTTATACGTATGTCTCTGGATGATTTTGGCTCACTGTTGGTGCTAGGCATGTCGGCGCTCAATCCAAGTCTTTCTCGCACTGGTTTCTGAGCTGAAAAGAGTTCATAACATAAATAAAGTGTGAAAAAGATATAAAATGTCTCTACAGCCACAGCTGGCACAATAAACAAGTCTCGTACCTTTCTGTGGTAGCACGTCTGTGGAGGATTCAACAGTTGCACCAAGACGTTCAGCAAGGCTTCGCTTCAAAGGTAACTCTTCTTCCACAGGACCATCTTAAATCAAATGACAACATCTGTCAGTTTTTGGCATAAGTACGTAAAAAAGGGACCACAGATACATAAATGGATTACAATATCAAGCAAACAGTTGTCAAACATACCTCTTTTCAAAATTCTTTTCCCAAGTCTGTCTGTAATTTTTCTTTTTCCAATTTCATTACTAGACAAATCTGCAACACAGATTTTAAACAGGTTTTAATATGAACAAATGGTTTGATACTATGAAAACTAAAGTTCAAACACTTGAAGTGCTTACCGTTCCTGGCATTATTAACTTCCAGATGGGAGAGAGACTGGATGTTTTCCTTTTCAATAGCAGTTGCATTATTTTGGTCAGAGCTCTGCATGGTGGACTGCCCTGCAAACAAACAAAACAAACAAAAAGTGAAAATTAAGATCAGATGTCTGAACAACAGATTACTGGAAAACAATAGATTTGAGAATTTATTTACCAGATCTCTTTAGATTGGCCATAAGTGCTTTCCTCAATCTGATCTCCTCCAGTGTCTGGATACCAAAGTTCATCGGATCATCTGCATGACAGACCAATGATTAAATAAAGCTCTCAATACGTAATAGAAAATATCTAGAAAACATGGAAACAGTCTTTACTTTTACTTGTGATCAGTTTCCGGGGTGAGCCTCCAAGAGATTCATCTCCTTCCTCTGAGAACTGATCTGCAAATAATGAGAAAAAGAAAAAATAAATAAACAGTAAGTATATCTAGACCAGAGATGACAAACTCTATTCTTAAAGGGCCACCTGTAGACCATAGCCCGACCCTAATTAAACACACCTGAACCAGCTAATCAAAGATTAATTAAGGGTTGGAACTAATGTGCCCTTCAAGTGAAGTCTGAAATATGAGTTGTGAACAGAGCATAGTCATATTTACGAGTGGGGAAACCAGAAATTCTACATGACACATGAGTTGTGATGTTGGAAGGGTGTACTGATTTTGAAACCCTGACCTATTCTATAATATAGATATCATATAATATAGGCCTTTCTGCAATCTATATAGAGACGGGTAAAGCCAATCTGGGGTAAATGAAAAAGATTTTTCATGTTTTTACTTTTACATGTTTTATTTCAATTATATTCATCATTTTGAATTCAGATGTACTTCTTTAAAACGACACGTCACAGGAACGTGGGCTTACCATCCTCATCATCATCATCCACAGGGTTGATGACCACTGGTGGATGGGTAGGGCTGGGGACATTCTCCTGGGTCTCAGTTCTAATGACCCCTCTAAGCTGTGGATTAGTGGGGTTTGCAGTGGGCGCAGGGATTTGGTTGACTTGGTCCTCATGTGGGATCTCTTCTTTCTCCTTTCGCACTGCTTGCCCTGTAAAAATGATAAAAAGGACAATTTATTTATTTGAACTGTTTAGATTGTCTATGAATATATTATTTAAAAAAAAACTGTAAAGACAACCAAATACCTTTGTCTGGGGCAAAATAATTTCCATCAATAATACGTGGCTTCTCATGATGAAAAGCACAGTGAGGTTTCTGGCAACCAGCTGGCTGGTTCTCCCAATAGCATGCAATTTCTTTGCGGTTTTTCTATAAAGGTAGTAACAGGATGGATCATTTTTGAGGTCCCATTTAAGAAACAATGAAAGGATCTTTACATAAAAGGGGGTTTGGAAATGGTCACAAACCTTTATTTCCATATGGCGAAACTTGCAGATGTTACGGAAGCACCTCTGCTCCTGCCACAGGTTGCACACCGTCTCGCTACCCATGGCAGCTTCGCAGTGTCGAAAAGGACAGTTGTCACCCTAAAAAGGCAAATCGCAGGACAAAACATTTTTAAAAATATATATATTTTAAATAAAAGTTACAATAACTTATTTATATTATATTACAATTCATTTTTATAATATATATGCACATTTCTTTGATGGGTTTATGTGAAGAAACTTAATCAACTTTAAACAGGAAAATTTCTGAGCAGTTGTGACAGTTTTTCGACAAAGGGTAAGTTTAGATGACAACTAAAAAAGGTAAAGGTTTCCTTTGTTTGTTTGTTTGTTTTTTGTGTTTTTAATTGAAAATGGTGGTGTAAACGGCCTGTAATAGTCTCTCTACACTTAATTTTACCTTAGTACAGGTGGAATAGTAGAAGAAGTAGCAGTCATCTCCTTGCATGGTCATTCTGGCACAAGTTTGTACTCTTCCAGGTCAGGAGCTCTTCAGTGATGCTGGGATCTCGTTCCGGATGCCTGCGACAGGGTCCACGGGAATCTCCCTATTTAGAGTGTTACAAGCCTATTCATGCTCCTGTTGATCCTTTCACATTTTCACTTTCACATTCTGTCCTGAATGACGCAAAATGATGGCCGATATTTAAATAGTGATGAGAGAAAGCGTTGCAAGAACTTCGTTCACCTGCAGTGGCTGAGACCTTCCCTGGTGATCTCAAGCGCTTCTTGAAGGGTCGCTCCGCACTGTGTGGATCCTGAAGGAATACTTGACTGATGAGTAAAGACTGAACAGGGGGAGAGGGGGCAACTTTTGCCTCTCTTAGAGACCTGTTCCCATCAGACTGCTGTGTTAAAATTGGCAGATGGTGGAAAACGTCCGTTTTTTTTTTTTTTTTCTCCTCCAATATTGTTGATAATTGAGTGGCGAGGGGGTTTGGGGGAGTTTAAAAAAATCCTCAAGCTAGATGTTGTCAAAAAGAAAAGCCAAGGGCAAAGATGGGACTGGATATCTTGGAGATGTTGAAAAAAAAAAAAAAAAGGAGGGATATCTTCTACGTCTCCTGAAGCCGGATGGAAAATTTAAAAGGGGGGGGTAGACTGGAACTTTTTTTTAAAAATGCCCAATAGGGGAAAAACAAAAACCTATGGTGAGATAAAAAAGCAGCAATCTTCAGGGAAGCCAATTCATTATCCAAATCCAGTTATCCTCTGGAATGAAGGACAAGATCTTGCATAACCTACATTTAAAAAAAAAGAAGACAAAAACACTCCCCATGTGCTGAATAAATTGTTATTTGAATAAGGACAGGGACACAATATATATTACATGGAAAATATTCTCATGGGAGACATGTTTTTGGATTCATAGAACATGTAATTGAACACAATAATAGGTGATAATGCATACAAACAACTTTAAATACGAAATTGTCTTGACAATCTTAACACATTTTGGCTCTTGGTGTTGTTTTTCGAGCACGTTAAACCACATTTATCATGTTTTAAAATTGGTATTATCCGAATTAATATTTCGCCGATTTTGTGTGTGCACCTGTAAATTTAGGGTGCATCTAACAAAATCAGCGTTTGTGAATCTTAAATATTCAAGACACATTTTTACAGATAAATAAATAAATTAAATCATAAATAAATAAAACGAAAGAACAGCTAAAACTGTTTTGATTCTAATTACAGAAAATTCGCGTTCGTTTCCATGAACAGTTTTTCAATCGTTCGATTACAATGTGGTAAATTCTGATTTAAATCCACTGTTAAAAAATAGTTTTATCATTCGTCGTGTTAGGCCTTGGTGTCCTGTGTTTGGCCTGACTCCTTTTACTAGGCTGTCAGATGAGAAACACTAAGACAACCAACGTGTAAAGTACAAGTATTTTGTATATCTTACGTCTAAGAGCTGTGTACGTGAAAATAACACAGTATTCTATGGCTTTCGAATAGCATGTTGCTAACTTCAGGTAGCACGTTGTTAACTTTAGAACGACTGCTTCACTTAACTAATAAAGTAAGTAAATTAATCAATAAATAAAATGTTTAGTCACAAATAAAGCGTTCACAATTACCAGTTTATACCGACTGGAATAAAGTTTGATCGGTTTGGTGCATGTAGAGTGGTCGACGCTCCTGGACTGGACTTAATCCTTTTACGGTTTCTCAAGCGAATAAAATGGCGGCAGTCTGTAGAGTCAGGAAAGTGCTTGCGTCAGTGTGACGGACAGACTCCTTAAAGGAATAGTTCACCCAAAAAGGAAAACGCACTGGTCATGTTGTTCTAAACCCCAACGACTCTTTTTTGGCGGAACACAAAGGTGAATTGAAAATGAATGCTGTCCGTTAAGATAAAAATAATCATAGTATCATAAAAGCGGTAAAAAAAAAACATTTCTTTTTGTCTTTCAGATGCCAAGCAAGGACTCCCAAACATGGTCATTCTCATGTGAGAAACCCCCCATCCTAAAATTTAAAAGGTTTCTTGTATAAAGACCCAATTCAAGAACACTTTGGAATATAGACATAAGGCTGGTCTTGTTTTAAAGATGAAATTTGGCAGATTATTGTAGAAGTGAAATTACTTATGTAAGTGAAACAGAAAAAAAGTTATAGAAGTTCAAGTTTATGAAAATGTAAAATGTAAAAATATAATATTTTATATTTTATATAAAATATATATTTTACAAAACAAGTTTTACTCTAAAACTGCAAGGAAATCAAAGCCAAAAATCTGAACAAGTTGTGTTCCAAATTTCAGGTTGATATCTCAAAAAATGTGCTTTCAGTAAGATTTTGTTTGGGCGCAGTACCACACTTTTTCACTAGATGACAACCAAGCTCCATTACTGACCATATAAGGGCGCCTCCATTTCCATATATGGTTTGAGTGATCTGAACCATATATTTCCATTATTTTCATACAATTTATGAAGTAGACATCCTATATAGAAGTAGTATGGGAAGTTTGGCAGAATTTGATATGAATTCAGCTTCTAATAAGCTACCACATTTGCCTCTTTTTCATCGTTTACAGAGTTTTCTCAATCTTCAGATCTCGCTTCACCTAATCTAAGTCCTGAGGTGCTTGAGCTTCTTCATTGTTTTAATTCTGTTTGCACCACTTAAGACTTTGCGGCCCCATTGAGGACTAAACATCATAAATCTACCCCTGAGCCACAGCTGAATAACACCATTCGTGCCTGGAGACAGGCATGCAAGGGCTGAAAGAAAATGGATAAAGGGTAATGATGCAATGAGATCCAGGCAGACAAGCAATGATTATGTCAGAGATCAAATTTGATAAGGAATAACAAATTTATTAAATAAAAAATGTACAATTATAGAAACAAACAAATTAATCAAGTAAATAATCGTTTATAATAAAATCCAGAGTATTGCATCTAGCAGATGCAGATTGTGCAGATCAGAGTATAGAGAAAGAGGGACCCAAAAGAAGATGTCTGCAGAAGAATGAAAGGAGAGGTAGAAGAGATGAAGCAGAAGTGAAGAGCAAAATAAGAGCAATGAATATATATGTAGGAAACTTACATCCTCTTAAACTTATGTTTTGGTCTAATAAGAAAAGTTTTTAAGAAAAGAATCAGACCACCTCTACTGTACTGAGCACACATACAACTAACTTTCAAGTCATTTTAGTGCTTAATTGGCATTAAAAAAAAGAGTGTCCACAGAGCTCCTCTACAGCAGGGGCGCAACTGCACATTTGCTGAGGGGTATGCAAGATCATGGTTGGCGCCCCCCCTAGCCTACATTGTGTTTTGTCTACTTGTGACTTTAATGAATATGACATTGAGCAATTGATATGATCAATTAATCCAGAAAATCCAAAGGATTCACATTTTCTCACATTTTTCAATATTCTTGCCACTCTGTATCCCCTAACCCTCACACACAGAAAACTTCCTGCATTTTACTGTCGATTTAACACGTTAATTAGATTAATTAATTACGATTAAAAAAAAAACTTTACATTTTTTAATGCACTTGCCCCGCCCCAAACCTATGTAGGTCATCTGATGAGGAATATAATGCAGGGCAACAACTCACTATGCGATGGATAGAGCTTACAGAATGCAGTTAGAATGGCCATAAAACTCAAAATACTGGAGCAAAAATGCCCCTTATTGAGTTGAGTTTTTGTCTCATATTTATCATATGAGTTAAGCAGTATCACAAAAGTAACGGATTTCAATATTACACGAGTGCTGTTTTTGTCCCAAATAAAATGAGTGCAACATGCAATACTTATTTTATACGTAAGTTTAAAATAAGTTTATATTGTGTTATTTTAGACAAAATATTGTCTGGTTTGTTCAATTTTGCCAATGAAACTATAAAGACAAAGCAGAACTGTTCGTCTCCACGCAACACACAGCAGTGTTTCATTTCTGAATCTGCGTTTTGAATGTAACAAAAGTGATTCAGCGGATCATTCATAAAAGACTTGAAGCGGCGCTACACGCAGACCGACCGGTGTAAGACATCAAAGGCTTACAGTGATATAGGTTACGCTTACCAATTTCTTGTTATCCACATGGACATCGATGTCCTCATTTTAAGACACTGTTTTTCATTTTCATTTTCTTTTTTGCGTTTTCTGTTTTCTGTTCTGCGCCCCAGAAACGCTTCCCTCCTCTGTCCATTTTGGATATGTGACTGTCCGTAACAGAGCAACGGCTCTTGTCGAAATGGTGAGCAGTTGATATCACTTGAATTTAAAATGCTAAACAAACATTATTTTTCAACAAACATCATTTTTTAATTTATTTTAAACGTTTTATTCAAAAAGATTTTCAAAGACGTTTTGGCACAATGGCGCCCCCCTCCGTGCGGCGCCCCTATGCACTGCATATACTGCATACCCCATTTTTGTGCCACTGCTCTACAGTCCCCATTAAATAGGCTGCAAGAGGGACCTTCTGGAAGGAGTAATGCAGTATGTCCCACTTGCAACCTATTATATGGGGATTGGATAGGAGTTAGGTGGACACTTCCTGTATATGGAATTATTCATGTGAAGGATGTTTATTCTTGATTAAACCACCTCTGCTGTACTCAACACAGTAAACTGGACTCATTTATTTGATTTGCATATCATAAAAAACGTTTATTATGCATAAAAAAATGAATGTCCAAAGAGCTCCTATCCAGTCCCCATTAAATGGGATACAACATATCACAGGGCCGAAATCCTCAGCTTTTAGCAAGGTTGTTAAAAAAAATCATCAAAAATATTCATGGAAAAATACAGACATGTCCTCACCACCTTTTGACCCCTAAACGGGCCACCAAACATTTCTGCCCTGTCGAGGGGGTCCCCTTGAGACAAAGATTTTGAATTCGGCTTGATCGGACCTTTCTAAGCCGTGTCCACAAAGTTACTATATGGTAAACCTATTCATATAGGTTAAGAGTGGGATTTTTTTTAGAAGGGTCCCAGGGCCCCAAATTTTGCAGCGTGGCCCCCGAGGGTCCCCCGAATGACATACAAGGTATGGTGTGTAGTCTTAAAGGGGCAGTCACACACTAAAAGCCAACGGTCACTACATATCCCTGCCCTTGTACTGGCCACACGCATGGAAAGTGACCCACAAGCCTGACCAATGCTTGCAGCAGGTCCCATATGGTCTAGCGGTCAGGATTTCTGGTTTTCACCCAGGCGGCCCGGGTTCGACTCCCGGTATGGGAAGCTCAGCTTGTCTTTGCTTCCCTGGTCGAACAGCCAGCGCATCTGTCTGCGGCAGAAGCGTTTTTAGCCCACAGTGGTGCTGCAGCAACCTGATAGGTTGTGGTTCGTCTCCCCAGCTGCGGGCCTTCAATAGCTCAGCTGGTAGAGCAGAGGACTGTAGGTAGAAAATTGGCAATCCTTAGGTCGCTGGTTCGACTCCGGCTCGAAGGAGGTCTTTTTCACACGCAAACACTTTCTTGGCCGCACCTGAGTTTTGGAAGCACGCCGCGTCGCAATCGCGACCGCCGCTGGAAGGTAAAAGTGCGTTCCCTGACCGGGAATCGAACCCGGGCCGCGGCGGTGAGAGCGCCGAATCCTAACCACTAGACCACCAGGGAAGGGCATATTCTGACATATTCTTTTACCATCCTGACATTATTCCAGCATGTGTATTTTTCCTGAAACACTTCAGTAATAACTCACAGTCACAATGCATATAAATCTTAGTTTTATTAAGTCGTATCTCCTACATTAGAGTACTATAAAACAGTACAAAGTTTATATAATGTAGAAATCACCTAATATTCTAATAAAAACTGTACAAAACCTGGATAAAACAGAGTACACAAATAAAGTTAACAAAATGGCACATCTCAATTTTTTAGCTGGTACTTCCCTTTGCCATAAACAAGCATTAGACCTATGCTAATCTGTTTATGCTTTTCTGAAACTTTTTTTAAGATCCATTTAAAAAAAATAAAGGCCTAAAATCATTAAAAAGCTCTTGATATGCTTCTAAAATCGAGCGTTACCTCAAAACGGCTTCAGTGAAACGATACCAGGGCTAAAAAACACAAGTGCTAATCTACACACGTCTGCAGTGAGCACCACATGTTATCCCACACAACTGAGCCACTTAATACAATAAATAAAAGTGAAATGACATGTTAGAATGACAGTATAACGGTCACGTCCACAGGTTCATGGCACTGGAAACCCATTTAAGGCAAGAAGGACTGAATGACATCGGTTCATTTGTAGTAATGCAAACACAAACACGGGTGCATACCTAGTACACAACCACTTTGGTTAAAAAGCGCCTGCAGTTTTCAGACACTGCAATGGTCCAATCCCTTAAGATCTAGTCCGTCAAAGATATTCCCTGATGAAGGGATTTTAATGTGACGAGAAAGACTCGTTGGCAGCTTGTCCAAGTCAGTGGCATGTTTAGAAATTAAAGTGGCGATGCAAGTTCAGTTAAAGGCCACTAGGTGGAGGCAGCGGCTATGAGTCCTTCACTCTGAAGTATGTTGTGATGGAGCTCTGCCTTGCATATGGTGGGTCCTGCGCAATGCAGTGAGCTGACAGCAGGGGGCTCCTCGTCACCTGTCAACAACAAAACACATGAATGAACTGCAGCAAACCTCTATCTGAAAGTGCATCTACACACTTCTTGCACAAGAATCCGCAGAATGGATTTAAAAGTGCTGTAAGCAAATCATAAAATGTCACCATTCTTATTACTTTTTATTACTAAAATTCTAAAAAATGTAACTAATCAATAAAGAAATATATTGCGATCATACTATTGTAGGGTAAAATAAAATGAGTATTTATTAATAATTATTATTACTATTATTATTAAAAAATAAATTAAATAATAATAATAAATATTAGTATTATTATAAAAATATTTTTATTTTATCATTATTAAATTAAACTACTTAATAAAGAAATATATTACTGTTGCAATCTATTTTAGTGTAAAATAAAATGAGCATAAATAATTATAATTATTACTATTATAATTAAAAACTATTCAAAATATTTTATTTTAACATTTCAATTACAAAATTAATCAATAAATAAATATTACTATTGCAATAATACTACTGTAATGTAAAATAAAAAATTAAATAATAAATAGTATTATTATTAAAAATATTTTATTTTATTATTTAAATCAGAAAAATTAATGAAGTATATTACTATTGCACGTGTAAAATAAAAATGAGTATTAATTATTATTATTACTATTATTAAAAACAATATTCAAAACATTATTTTTAGCAAAATTGTACTAAATTAATCAAAGAAATATTACTATTGCAATACCACCACTGTATTGCAAAATAAAATAAAAAATAAATTATAATAAATATTATTAAAATAATTTTATCATTATTTAAATAAAAAATAAACTAATTAATAAAACAATATTCAAAATAGTTTAATTAAAAAAGAAATATACCTATTGCAATAATGTTACTGTGATGTAAAATAAAAAATGATTAAATAAAAATAATATTAAATATTATTATTATTATTATTATTATTATTATTATTCAAAATAATATTTTTTATCATTATTTAAATTAGAAAAATTAAACTAATACATAATGAAATATATTACTATTGTACTGTAAAAAAATGTGTATTTAATAACAATAATAATATAATAATCATTTTATTTTACAGAACAGCAGCAAAATTATGATACTAATATTTAGGGCTGAATTAATTTCTTTGCTTTCAAACATTAAAGTACAGAGCTTTTATTTTGGTGGAAACCTCTGAGAAACCTTAAAGCTTCTCTTTTATAAACAAATTGGTAAGATGATTGGCACGATTATTGCATTTGAAAATACAGACGTCTGTATAAATTAATCATTTAAAAATATATATTATCCTAAAAATAAGTGTTAAATAATACAATTATATATTACATGCTAAATCTGCTAAATTCCTACCAAGTCCCGAGGAGGAGGACACACTGTCGGCCAGAGACGAGTTGTCGGCATGATCCGGCGAGAGTCCTTCCATCAGCGGGATGGAGAGTTCAGACGAGGGCACGGATGAATCATAGATCCCAGAGTCTCTGGGCATCTCCGGAGGACTGGCTGATCCATCCATATGAAGAACCGGCCTGGACGAACCCACGTCCCGACTCGATGAACCTTCCCCCAGTTCATCCTGCGACAGACTCAGCGAACAAAGTCCCGGCGTCGCCGGCAGGATCAGGACGTTGCTCCTCACCGGGCAGTCGCTCTCTGAGGGAAGTTTCAGCTTCACCTCGTTCAGGACGAGCCCCGAATCGGGAGGTGGAACGGCGCGTTTGTTGGGCGCCGGCGGCGGCATGAGCTGCTTCTCGAACCAGTCGGGCTCCTGATCGATGTGCTGGTGCATGTTACAGATGGCCACGTACAGCGAGCGGCCCGATTTGCTGCGGAAATAGTTGCGTTTGCTGACGTTTGGCGGCTGCGGCTCGCGGTCGGTCAGGCTGAGCTGGCGGGAATGCAGTCGGGCGAAGAGCTGCGGCAGCTGGTCCATGAGTTTAAATTTTGGCGCCAGGCTGAGTAAAGTCGGAACGTCGCTCTCGTGAGAGTAGTCGAAGTACACCGCCATGAAGCGCGAGAGATCGGAGGACTTCTGCTGCACCGCTTTGAGTTTTTCTGCGATTATAGCTGTGGCCACGATGAACAGATCCCTGCTGCTGCTGCCGGCGTCTCCGCTCACGCTCGGTTCTCGGTTGTTCTCCTTCGACGTGGCCTTGCCCTTGCGGTGTCTTTTCTCCACAAAATACTTCAGACCTTTGGAGCAGACGGTGATGATGAAGTGAGCCTCATCGATACGCCGGCTCAGCCAAGCCATCTGACCCTCCTTACAGATCTCCAGATGTTCCCAGAGATCCAGAGACACCTGCACATCCAAACACACACATTCAGTCAGATTAACCCACCTGAAACCTCAGAGAAATCAGTCCTGTATCATGCACTCTTATCCACTTATAGACTTGATGTCTTGATAAAGAGCACACTGATCCAACAAGCTTCAATTTCACTTAAAAGCATCAAAGTTTCCCACAAAGAGGCATGTGATCAGCTGGACAAAAAAAGAAACGTTTTCCCCCATTCAATATGACAATATAATAATAATATTCATAATATCAATACTACTACTGCTGCTACTACTACTAAATATAAAATGTATTATTTTTATTTAAATTATAAAAATTAAAGAAAGAAAGAATTATTACTATTTTATAGTAAAATAAAAAATAAATATTTATTACAACTAATACTACTACTACTACTACTACTACTACTACTAATAATAATAATAATTAACATTATTCAAAATAATATTTTATCAAATTTGAATAAGAAAAACTAAACTAATCAATAAAGAAATATATATCTATTGTAATAATACTAATGCAAATTGTAACAAGCAATTATTTTACTGTCAAATAAAAATTTACTACTACTAATAACGATAATAAAATAATATTCAAAATATTGTATCATAATTGATTATTTAAATGAGAAAAACTAAACACACACACACACATATATATACAGTGTATATTATATATATATATATATATATTAATATAATACTATTGTACATTGTAACAAGCATTTAATAATATTAATAATAATAATAAACTATTCAAAGAAATATATAACTATTTTACGGTCAAAAACATTTACTACTACTACTACTACTAATAATAATAATAATAAAATAATAATATTCAAAATATTTTATCATAATTTATTATTTGAGAAAAACTAATATAAATATATAAAACTAATATATAGTAATAATACTATTGTACAGAAGCATTTAATAATATTAATAATAATAATACTAATAAACTAATCAAAAAATATTTGAAAAACTATTCAAAGCTATTTTACTGTCAAAAATATTTACTACTATTAATATTAATAAAATAATATTAAAGATATTTTATCATAATTTAGCATTATTTAAATGAGAAAAATTATACTAATCAATAAATAACTATTGTAATAATACCTTTGTAAATTGTAATGAGCATTTAATGGTAATAGCAATAAAAATAATAAAATTACTATTATTATTATTTTACAGAACAACAGTAAAATTACAATACTAATATTTATGGCTGTCTTAATTTCTTTGCTGTCAAACATTAAACTATAGAGCTTTTATTTTGGCAGAAAATAACCATAAAGATCCTCTTTTTTGACAACAGGTTTATAAACGATTCTCATTACAAATATGTGAAGATGGTTGGTGTGTATTGCATTTTTAAATACACAATATTTTATCCACTTTTATACAATGACTGGAGGTCAAGTGTTTATTTCACCTTCTGTAGAAGTATTTATCATTCTTTATCATAGTTCATGTTAACTAATGTAGATAACTAATTACTGTAAAATGTCACCAGCTAATGAGACGATACTGTAAAGTATTCCCATGTTTACTTTGGAAAAACAAACACCGATGAATCATGCACATAATCATTATAAATGTATTAATAAAGTAAATAGGATACATTTATTATTTCATGTTGACATTCAGATTATTATCTGTGGAATAATGTGGGTTACCAAACAGTCAAACTTTCTTCTGCCACTAGGTGGCGTCATCCGCACACATTACAATCCTGTTCTCCAACTCTAAATGACTTGGTTTTACTGACCCCAAACTTTTGAACACTGGTGTTTTTGTACATAAACTAACACTCAAAAAGCCAACGCCTCACCTCACACCCGCAGAAGTCCTGCAGGAAGAAGGCGAAGCTCTGGATGACAGCGAGATGTTTGGGACAGTCTTTACTGGAGTAACAGATGAAGATCTTGGGCCTTGGCCAGGGCCTTTCGACGTTCAGCGCCGTGGTCTGAGACGACGACTCTGAGCTCTCCTCGTCCAGGTGGGAGTAGATGTTCTCTGCAGAGGAATTCCAGATCACAGACGTGAATCTAACCAGGATCAAATGAGATTTGTAGCAAGTGGAAAAAAAGTGCATTTATTGTTTCCATATGATGAGATCTCCTTTTAGAGCACTATAAGAACTGAAAGTAAAGCCTAATTTGTCCAAGTTAGAACAACATATGCTTTTGTGTTACAAACCCCCCTCATCCACCTTTGCAAAAGTGCACCATGGTAACCAAGTTTTCAGCTTAAAATACCACAGTTATTGGAAAACATCCCATAACTAAAAGCATAAAAACATTAGGAGATAAACAGTGTTTTTGAACAAATCTTTTTAATGACTGATTCAAAGACTCGCTCGTAAAACTTCACTTGTTTCAATAGGAGACAAACAGTGTTTTTGAACGAATCTCTTGAATGACTGATTCAATGACTCACTCGTAAAGACTTTGCTTGTTTCATTAGGGGACAAACAGTGTTTTTGAATGAATCTCTTGAATGAATGATTCAAAGACTTCATTTGTTTCATTAGGGAACAAACAATGTTTTTGAACAAATCTTTTGAATGAATGATTCAAGGACTCACTCGTAAAGATTTCACTTGATTCATTAGGGGATGAACAGTGTTTTTGAACGAATCTCTTGAATGACTGATTCAATGACTCGCTCGTAAAGACTTTGCTTGTTTCATTAGGGGACAAACAGTGTTTTTGAATGAATCTCTTGAATGAATGATTCAAAGACTTCATTTGTTTCATTAGGGAACAAACAATGTTTTTGAACAAATCTTTTGAATGAATGATTCAAGGACTCATTCGTAAAGATTTCACTTGATTCATTAGGGGATGAACAGTGTTTTTGAACAAATCTCTTGAATGACTGATTCAAAGACTCGCTCGTAAAGACTTTGCTTGTTTCATTAGGGGACAAACAGTGTTTTTGAATGAATCTCTTGAATGAATGATTCAAAGACTTCATTTGCTTCATTAGGGAACAAACAATGTTTTTGAACAAATCTTTTGAATGAATGATTCAAGGACTCACTCATAAAGATTTCACTTGATTCATTAGGGGACAAACAGTGTTTTTGAACGAATCTCTTGAATGACTGATTCAATGACTCGCTCATAAAGACTTTGCTTGTTTCATTAGGGGACAAACAGTGTTTTTGAATGAATCTCTTGAATGAATGATTCAAAGACTTCATTTGTTTCATTAGGGAACAAACAATGTTTTTGAACAAATCTTTTAAATGAATGATTCAAGGACTCACTCGTAAAGATTTCACTTGATTCATTAGGGGACGAACAGTGTTTTTGAACGAATCTCTTGAATGACTGATTCAAAGACTCGCTCGTAAAGACTTCACATGTTTCATTAGGAGACGAACAGCATTTTTGAACGAATCGCTTGAATCAATGATTCAATGACTCACTCATAAAAACTTTGCTTGTTTCATTAGGGGACGAACAGCATTTTTGAACAAATCTTTTGAATGAATGATTCAAGGACCCGCTCGTAAAGACTTCACTTGTCTCATTGGGGGGCAAACAGCATTTTTGAATGAATCAAATCTCTTGAATGAATGATTCAATGACTCGCTCGTAAAGACTTCGCTTGTTTCATTAGAGGACAAACAGCGTTTCTGAACGAATCTTTTGAATGAATGATTCAACGACTCGCTCGTAAAGACTTCACTTGTTTCATTAGAGGACGAACAGCGTTTTTGAACAAATCTTTTAAATGAATGATTCAACGACATGCTCGTAAAGACTTGATTCATTAGGGGACGAACAGCATTTTTGAACAAATCTCTTGAATGACAATGTGTTTTTTTTTAACAGTCAATTGTCGTCACCTACTGGTGTAATGATGTAATTGATACAATCTTTATTTGAAGCATCATGTTACTTTCAAAAAGTGATTTGCTCCATTTTGATCACTACCGTAGTCATCACCGTTTATATCCGAACTATAAACTTTTATCCCAGTACTGATAATATGAATATTTGTTACACAGAAATAAAGTTGGAAACTGTACCCAGAACAGTTACGTCAGCTATTCTTAAGGACACACACATGTAATTACACACAAACACATGCATTACATACTAACAGGAGTTTCTTTTGTCTGGAACAAGCAGAGCTGCTGCAGAAATAGTGTGAGCACAAACGCTTAGATTCCATCATCCATTAATCCTCGTCAATGGCGCAAGATTACAGAGATCGGTTTACAGATACTGGACAAAAGCATGTTTGCGAGGAAACTGGAGACTCGCTAATGACGGACACGTACCTTGCTGTTTCTTACGACACATGACGGTGAAGAGGGTGGCAAAGGCGGACATGATGACCAGTGGAACGGTGATGGCCATGGCGCGTATCGGTCCGGCCCACGGGGAATGAACTGCAACAAACACAAACTACATCAGCTAAATGTTCAAAAAGTCCAGCCGCTTCATCTTTCTTCAAAAGATCAAAGTCCTTTTACCTTGGCTCACATGGTACTGTGTCTGTTTTCTGGTTGTGTTGTTGTCATCACGAAGCTGCGGGAATAAGTGAATTTGTTGTACTTAGTTCTGCTTCAAGAAAGTGTTTAAATGAACTAATTCTATATGATATAATTAACGCTCTCACCTCTATTGCATACGTTCCTGGAGTGACGTCTTGTAAAACACATGTTGTTTTGGGGCCATTTTGCTCCTGCAAAGACATTTTTTATATCAATATTGAATGCATTTTAAGTCAAATTACATGCAATGTTCAGTGCAATGAAAATATGATGGATTAAATCACATTTATACAGTCTCTGAGTCTGTGTTTACTGATGCTATCCTTTAACGTAGGGTTTCTAATGCACTCACATGACCTCAAATGCATTCATGAAGAGGAATTGTTACTTAGAAAGCAATGGTGGGAAGCTGAAATTCTAACAGCGATCTCACAGAGATCCGTGGAGTGTCTGAGCTCTGGAATCCCCCGTTGGTGGCGTCGCAAACCTCAAATTTCACCTCATTCTATTATCGCTACAAACAATGCCGCCCGGCCCGGCTACAGATACGAGCGCTGTGCTCTTCTGAAAAGAGCGAGGACAATGCTTTTACACCCTTTAATAGGAAGAATATGTGAAAAAATACGGTTCAAAAGAACCAGGTCATGTTCCAAAATGACACAATTATGAAACGCCTCATGCTAGTGCTGAAATAATAAAAGCTCTAAATGAAATGAATCCCAGCATTGTGATCTCAGCTACAGATGTACAGGGAGAGCTCAGAAAAATGACCAAAAACACACCATACGACTGGCAAATTTAAACATGGAGTGTCCTGAGACTTGTTCACATCATTTTCTTTCTGTTGTTAATTAACCTGCATTTGTTGTTATTGTATTATTTGGTGTATAAGTGAACTTCATTGTGTTTAATTTACTATGGGTTTAAGCAAAGCTCATTACAAATAAAATGCTTAATAATAAACCTAATAAATAATTAGTAGTAAATATTACTACCACCACTACTACTAATAATAGATATAATAATCATTTATAATAACAATAAATGTTATTATTATTATTATTAATATTAATAATAAAATAGTAAATAATAAATAAATAAATAATAATAAATACTACAACTACTACTATTTCTAACAACAGATATATTAATAATAATAAATTATTAATAATAATAACAATACATGATTGATAATAATTTAGTAGTAATCATATTTATTACTTATATATTATACATTTTATTTATTATATTTATTATATTACAACATATAACATAATATATTACATAATAATTTATTATTAGATTATTACTATATTTATTATAAACAATAGCCTTTTGAAGCCATATGACAAACAATAATAATTATTATTATTATAAAAATAATGAATTATTAAATAAGTAATAAATACTACTACTACCACTACTACTAATAGATATAATAATTAATAAATAATTTAAAAAAATTAGAACTATTATTATTATTAGTAGTAGCAGTATTTATTAATTATTAAATATTGTATTATTAATAATAATAATATATTTGTTATTATATATATATATATATATATATATATATATATATATATATATATATATAGAAAATTATTTGTAATAATAATTTTAGAAGTAGTCATATTTATTACTTATTATTATTATTAATTATAATTATTGTTATTATAAAAAATAATTAATAATAAATACTACTACTAATAGATATAATAATATAATAATTATATTATAATAATAATAATAATTATAAGTATTATTATTATTATTATTATTATTATATAATTATATCTATTAGTAGTAGTAGTAGTAGTAGTAGTATTTATTACTTATTACTATATGTATTAATATTAATATCATCACTGTTTTGAATTCCTGTCATATGGCTTCAAAAGGCTATTCTTTACATTATTTTTGGAGTCATCAGCATCAGTCCCCATTCGATTCAATTTCTCTGTGTGGAAAAGAGCAGCATGAACAAATTCTCCTTTTGTGTTTCACAGCAGAAAGTCAAATGCGTTTGAAATTACATGAGGTAAACGATGACAGAATTTTCATTTTTGGCTGAACTATCCCTTTAAGAGAGTTAGCCCTGAACCCAAAAAACATGTGTCCTTAGCCAAAAAGAAAGACAGATAGCCGTCTTCTAACTCCCAGCACAGTTTCTATGTGACGAAGTGCTGCTGTGAAAGCACTCAGGTCTTTACATTTCCGTTTCCATCACAACCAAAGCGTGGAAAGCAGCAGAACACGTACAGTACGTCTCCCGTGTGGCGTGATCACTCAGAGCGGCTCTGTGAGGTTCAGGTCTGCAGGCCGACTCAACAGACAAGACTATATATCATTCCAGCTGTCTGGGAAGAACATTACACGCTGCTGGGAACTTTAACCTTGAACATCTCACTTCCAGCCACATCTCATCCCATGTGTGTGTGCAAAGCTTCAGCGCTAACAGAGTATGCAAACAATTACAGTTATCCAATGATGAAAACATGCAAATCATTAGGAAACGCTCCTCTTTCCCGAAAAAATAACAGCACACAACTTTTTATGGACATTTTCCATTCTTTCTGATCTGAATAAACAGCTACTGTACCTTTAAGATTCTAAGTTTACTGATGCAATTCAAGTTTACAGAATAGATTTCATCCTAAAAAACACTAAAAGTGACTTTTATAATGTTAGTCAAGGTTTATTGTCCCAAAAATGTAAATGTAGCTTTTTATGGCAATTTCCCACCTTTTCTGATCGGAATAAACAGGCTGTTTTTTGCTACTGTACCTTTAAGATTCTCAGTTACCTGCTACAATTCATGTTGTTTTTCATCCAGATGAAGCGTTGAATATTTAAATGTGGGAGGCCATATGATGAGCTCATGGTTATGACAATAAAAATAAGGCTATTTCAGAACATACCTAATTGCATATTATTTTTGACTAGATTGTTAACGTTTTCTAATGAAAATGCGAGTTTTAAAATGGAAACAGCATCGTGAAACACCATAGACAGCAGTAAAGTCCAGTTTTAAAGCAAGTCTAACAGATGTACAGACGTAACTCTGCACAGAACTTCTTTTAAGCACTTAACTCCCATCATAAACTAGTCTGAACGACATGAGAGTGAGCATTTTGTGGTGAATTATTCCTTTAACAAAATTTGTATCTCAAAAATCACCTGAATGCAAGTGTTTATGAATCTGTGCTAGAATTTCCCAATGAAGTAATTAGACAAAAATGCAAAGTGAAAATGCTCACAGGTTTGCAGCGCTTCAGTCTGAAGGGCCCCTCCTGTCTCAGCTTGTAGTACAGGTAGTAGATGGTGAAGCCGAATGTGGAAGGGGCGTGGTCAAACACAACATGCAAATTAGATCCCAGCTGAGAAACATTCAGCATCTTGGGCTTCCAAACTGTCAAACGGAAACAGAAAGGAGAGTTTTGGCTTTATTTGAGATCCCTGTTTAGGCCGTTTCACAGCTCGGTTAACAAAAACAGATGAATTGGATTTCTCTCTCTAAAAGAACTCACATGGTTTGCAGACGAGGTTATCCGGGCCAAGAAGCACTTCACAAGCTGTGAGAACGCAAGAAACAAGGCAGAGAAATGACTTCATGTTTTAAATTTACTGAACTTTTCATTTTAAACATCCATTAAGTTAGAATATGACACTCTAACTGAGTAAGTGAATATTGTTTCAAAAGTAGAACAGAATAAAGTCAGGCCTAACACTCACTGTTAGTGCGCAGAAAAGATGGTGGAAAGAAGCTGTCGTTCAGGAACGTGGGAAATGGCACAATCCTGACCATGTAGTCGGATTCAAAGGCGAGACCTGCGAAGGGCTGTGAGCTCATCCTCTGTTGGGAAAAATGCAAAATGGTGCCAAACAGATGAATTTAAGCATAAAAATTCATTATACGTCTGCTATAAACCATATTACTATAGATTCTGTTTCATCGAACATGATCCATATACTTACAATGGTTTTGTAAGAGAAATTAAGCTGCCGCGGATCCTTCAGGATCATGTGCTGGCACTGTTTTCCCTCGGGGTTCTTGTCCTCCAGATACACTCTGAATCCTTTCACATGTTCAATACCTAGCAGATCAAACGGGTTGTATGAAATAAAGGGGTTAAAAGCACAATATAAATCCAGATGCGCACCTGTGCAGGTAAAAATAGTTATGAAAATGCATAAATTATTAAGCAATTCATAGTTGCATTGTGCCAAGAGTGTTTATATAACAGATCACATCCTAAAAAGCATTAAAATGGATTTATAATGTTAGTCAAGGTTTATTGCCCCAAAAAAGTAAATGTAGCTTTTTATGGCCATTTTACATCCTTTCTGATCTGAATAAACTGGCTGTTTTTGCTACTGTACCTTTAAGATTCTCAGTTAACTTGAGCAATTCATATCAATATGTAAATGTGGGCGGTCATATGATGAGCTCATGGTTGTGACATCACAAATGACTATTTCAAAACATATCCTTTTGCATCTTAGTTAACACATTTTTTACAATTTCTAATAAAAATGTGAGTTTATAGCATCATGAAAGAGAGGAGCTAGCCACAGACAGCTGTATAGTCCGACTTTACAGCATTAATCCGAGGTGCAAATTCAAACTTGCTTGAGTCTCGCCATCAACTTCTTTCTTTAATCTTCCTTTCCTTCCATTTTTATTATTATTATTATTATTATTATTATTAGCACCCCCTGAAGAAAGAGAGGAGCCATTATCCACAGCGAGCGGACAGGAGCATGCGTGCCAGCGGAGCATTCCCGTGCCCTTCAAAGTGTGCCAGCCTGCCTCACTTTTAATTAGATTTCTGTCTTATCAGTTGCAGAGGGAAGAGGGCAGAAGAAAAGGCTCCCGCACACATTCCGTGTGGTTCCGATTACCACGGCGGGGAGCAGCCTGAGAGAGCCCAGTCTTTGTGCCGGGGTGTAACTCCACACCTCCGCCAGCCTACAGATAGCATCAAGAGAGAGCCGTCCCATCACACAACCTTCAAAAACATGACTGAAGGTGAAAAAAAAGCTGTGGAACTGGTTGTGCGCTCTCGTTTTCCTCGCTTTTTATCTTTCCCTCAACGGGTTCCTTTAATATAAATAGTGGTAAGGTAACACTTCACAAAAGGTTTGATTCGATAACATTAGGCGTTATATACTAATAATGAAAAATACTTTTTTCGGCATTTATTAATCTAGGTTAATGTTAATTTCTATATATGCATTTTTAACATTTCATTAGAAAACAAATGAACAATGAACAATATTTATTAAAAAAAAATATCAGGGAAATCAGAAAACTTTTTGGTCAGTCAAACCATTTTGACTTAAAATCCCCCTGAGATTTTAAGTTATTATTTCAATAATTTAATAACACATTTGCATGTTCGTGGTTCTCTAATGTTGATTCATGATTGCATGACAGACCTGCATGATAAAATGTTCAATATAACTTTAAAATATGCATATAAAATATAAATTATAATATAAATTATAATATAAAAAATAAAATAAAAAAATAAAAATAAAATAAAAAAGTAAATAAAATATAAAAAATAAAATAAAAATAAATAAATAAATATAAAATATAATATAACATAATAACAACATAATATATATTAATATTCATTTAAAATACATATTTAATATATATTTTTTTAATAATATAATATTTAATAATTTAATATTTTAAATATAAATATTTTAAAACAAAATATTTAATAAAATAAAATAATTCTATATCTTTTTGTGTTTTATTTGATTGTTTTTATTTTAAAATCATTTATTTATTTATATTTAAAAATATTTTTTTGCATTTCTATGATTTAATTAATTAATGGCTTTTCGTCAACTCCTGCAGGTCCCTCATGAAGCCCTAATCTAGACTAATAAATGCTGTAAAATAAATTTTTCTTCATCGTTTTAATGCATTAAATAAATGTTAAAAATTCGGACATCCTTTATTCAACCTAAATGTCATCCTAAACCCATAAGAAGAAATTCTGAAAAATGATCATGCTTTAACCCATTCCATGAGAGAGAATGGGAACTAGTGCTGTTAAATTCCAAAAATGACATATAAACACCATAAATGTACTGTAAATGTGGTTCATATGAGTTTAGTGGGATATATTCCCAATCTTCTGAAGCCATGTGACAATTTTGTGTGGGAAAATGACTAAGTCATTATTCGGTTTACACATATGCGTCATTCTAAGTTTGTAACTCATGCAAGTTTGAGATTTGAGAACTATGGTGAAGAGAAAGATCTTCAGTGAAGAACGGCATACGATAATATGCTCTAGTGCAAGTGAGACTGCCATTTTGTGTGTTTTTTGTACTTAAAACAGTCCCTGGTCACAATATGCTTTCATTGCATGGAAAAGAACATTTGAGTTTTTCTTTGGGACAACATGAGGGTGCGTAAATAGCCGTTTTTTCACTATCTAGCCAGTGCTAATGATGAATTTTCATTTCTTGGGGGTGAACTATCCCTTTAAGCTTAGCGCATGAGGAAAAGGCCCCACACCCAAGGCTTTCTTCTTTGAGTTTCTTTAATATACACCTGAGCTGTGTCAAGTCCTGCCCCAGTCAAAAGGATTAACCTCGAGCAAACAACAGGCCACATTGTCCCGCTTGTCAGGCGAAAGCTCGCATTACCAAGTTCAATAGCGCCCTGGCAGACGGAAGCAAGGGACATCCCCATCTTTCTCTCAACCACACACGCACACATTCCTCCGAGGACAAAAATCACAGCACTACTGCTATGTGCCGATCTATTCCCGTCTCTTGGACGGATCCGTGGGACTGTCAGAGCCGAAGAATAATACGGCCCGGGAGGAGGGAACCTGCGGCTTTGATCAGGACGAGCAGGAACTCTCTTTGAAGAGCCTTTCTTTGAGCTCCTCTTCCATTCTCTCCAGGCTGGAGATAGACTGAGATAAATCACCCTCATGTGCAACCACCCATGCAACACACATGCACTTTAAAATGCGCTTTGTTATGGGTTCGTGCACGCTAATGGAAAGCGCAGACATGCAGTCTGAAATCTCTTTTTTAGGACTGTTTGGGGACAAACTTTTCCATCTACTGAACCGCCAATGGTTATTGATTTCAGTGGAAGGGAGTAACTGACTGGAAGCAGAAACATAAATAACTGTACTTTTCAGTAGGTTGACAGTATGTCAGCAGTACTATTAACAAGCAGTTTTTCATGGCATTTTTACATTATACATTACATTATACAAATATAGAGGAGTATATGTAAATAAATGTGATAATAAAGACTGATATATCTTGATGCAACTAATAAATATATGCACAAAAATTAAAATGTGTATATATATATATATATATATATATATATATATATATATATATATATATATATATATATATAAAACATGCACATTTATCCATAACAAATTACACTGAATGCATTTATATTAGTGCTGTCAAATCGATTAATCTGGATTAATCGCATCTGACATAAAAGTCTGAGTTTACATAATATGTGTGTATATATTATATATGTGTGTATATATATATATATATATATATATATATTATATATATATATATAAATACACACACACACACACACACACACATATATATAATATATATAAATATAATAATACAAATTGAACGCCATTCCAGAAGTAACTTTTCAGATTTTGATTAAAGATTACCACAACAAACTATTTTTTTCTGTGTATTAACTTGATGAATTGTGTATTAACTTGATTAACTTGAAAGGAATTGCACAGATTAATTGTTCACCACAAGACTAGTAATGTGCGCTAACAAAGTAAACAGGGTCGATTTTGATTTCATGACGACTTTAATGTTAACTAGCGTTGTTAACTACTTTTGCAAAACAACCCGTTCTTGATATACTAACAGGCCGTCCCACCCCCCAAACTCAGTCCACTGGGACAGAAGTTGACATGTCAGGCATTTCAGAGTAGTTTCTCCAACACTACTGAGAAGAAACCTACCGAGAGGGCTGGCCATCCAATGGACCACCACGGCCGCCTGGCTGTCACATGACAAGTGACTGTAGGTGATGTTGTTCACTTCATGGATGGCGTGTTTCCCCAGCGGATTCCAGTTGAGAGAACAGTCTAATTGGGATAAAAAGAGCAGGAACACAAAGAGAGAGAGAGTGAAATAGAAAGACAGACAGTGTTTCCCTGTGAGAACATCGGTGAGATTCTTTGGCAAGCTCCGAGAGAAAATATGCAGCCATGCAAGGAGACACTGTTTCCCCACCCCCTTCCTTCCTTCCTTCCTTCTTTCTTTCTTTCACTACTTTCTTTCTCCTCAGCGACTACAGATAAGCAGGTATAGGAAGAGGAGCAGTCGCTTGTGTCCCTCACACCCCACCGCTCTTTCTTACGCAAGCCTTATTATGATGCTAATGAGAATGGCTTTGAGCCGAGGCCCGTTCCCGTTCGTAGTCACGCATAATGGGGATTGAATGCCGAGGAAAAATCAGGATTAGCTACAGGATGAGAAACTTGACTTTTCATCGCTTAAGGGGCGGACAAGAGCTCAGGAAGTTTGACTGAAACAACATTTGGCATTAACAGGAGAATAAATACTATATTAAGCCAAGCAAAGAGAATCAATTAAAGCGAATCTCACACAGAACATATCATATTTCATTACAAAAGCCACATTATATTATGTATAATAATATTATATTTTGCTTGAAAGGCAAAGTGTCTCATTTCTATGTCACTAGCGTCACCAAACGGAACAATAATGACTGTTTTCAAACAGGTTGCCCCTCCCCATCTTCTATTGGTTGGCAAACAAAATTAGTCCAACCCCAAAACTCACACCACTGGTTGAAATATGTATTGAAATATATTTTGTGAAGCTTATATTTAGGACTTATATTTATTTTTTTAATTGTGACATTATTATAAAGACAATTAAGCACCCAATTCTCATTATCATAACGCAAAAAAAGGATATTATTTATGCGTACTGCCTTTTTTGGTTTATTATGTTTAACGCTGATTTAAATAAAAATAATTGTTATAATATTCTTAACTTTATCCCCGCCATTTATGGAATTTTCCGTCATTTATGAGACTACACTTCCCCACCACTGACAGAATTTTCCGGCTTTCCGTGTTTTTACTATTATACGGTAGGGGGCGCTATTACGCATCTTCTAAAAGAGTACAGAATCTCCAGATCAAAACACAGGCAAAAAAGGAGCAGAAACAAGTGATAAAAGCACTGCTTATGCACATTGTAGTCTAATTTTCTCAGATTTTTGTTAAAAATGTTGCTTTTTTAATGAAACTTACCCACATTCAAGTGTTGATAAAAATAGAATGTATGAATCTAGAATACATCACACATTACATTTTTGTAAAAATTATCAAAAATGCTGGAGATGATCATAATGCAAAATAAATAATAATTTATTTAAATAGAAAATATTGTTGCATCAATATGTTTTTGTTTATTTAAATTTACAATGATTTAAATAAAACAAATTTTTAGTAAAAGTAAAAATAATTTGCTAATTTTCCCAAACAACTCATTACGATAACGCAAAATAATTAATGATATATTTTTAAAATGTAAAGTACTGATGCATCAATGTAGTATGTTCACTGCTTTTTTTGTTATTATTTATGCTGATTTAAATAAAAATAATTTTATGCATATATTTTTTCTTTTTTTTAATAATATATGCAAGAATTTGATTTGTGATTCAGTGAAAAAACGAAAAGGAATATGTACAAATGCATAATATTGATACATCAATCTGTTTTTGTTTATTTAAATTTACACTGATTTAAATAAAAATAATTTTTAATAAAATAAAAATAATTTGCATAACTTCCCCAAACAACTATCATCACCACAATGCAAAATAATTAATGATATATTTTTAAATTGAAAAGTATTGATGCATCAATGTAGTTTTATTGGTATTTATGCAGATTTAAATAATTTTATGCATATAATTTTTTTCTTTTTTTAATAATTTATGCAAGAGTTTGAATTGTGATGCAATAATGAGAATTTAATATTAATGTCACAGTGTTTTTAAGGTGCCAAAATATTTTCTTTGTGCAAAATCTGTTGATTTTGGGTTCAAATGTGACATATTTTAATTAGATCCATACATTTACTGCACAGTTACAGAGAGGTCTGACTATAAAATGTCTTACTGTCATTTCGAAACGTGACTGCGAGTTTGCGACCGCTCTCATCGCCGCTGGAGGACTGCGTTCCCTGCAGAGAAAGAGGAAACACGAAGCAGAAAATGTTTTATTACACAGCCATCACTTCCAATTTACATGAATGCAACATCTGAAGTTCACTGTAATGGCAGCATTAGGGACGCCTGAGAGACAAACAGCAACTTGTGTAACAGGAATGTGAGCTCGAGCCTTCAAAACCAGCAGCACTTCATGTGGTGACAGCCGCAGCACACAATCCCACAATTATCAGACTCCTGGCACTCAACAACACCGCGATCGGTGCCAAAAGACAAATATAACCCTTTAAACACAATATAGCATTCACTGACCCAGAAACAGCCACACGCTGAACTCAGGTGAGATAATGAGCGGTTACGGCTGACTCCAGATCAGCACTTTAAAGTGCATAAAAAAAGAAGTCAAAACAAATATGCTTGCGTGACAGAACCAGACAGCCACCGCGCAAGACTCGTGAGCTCTGTAATCAGCATGCCTGATCGGGGCGGATGTGTAAAAACAAAAAAGGAAGATACATAAAATAGGGATTATCAAATAAAGACATATTTCAAGAGAAAAGTCACAGGGTGAAGGGTGTTCGCAGACATGGAGTGACACTAAAGAGGCCTTGTTCTTGTGTGTATCACAGATCTTATCGTCTTCCTCGTGTTATCTGGGATAGAGGAAGTTGTTTGACATGGCGGGACGAGACACAATTCACTCCCACCCAGAAGATGAGAGTTAACAAAACATCAATAATGGGCTAAGTCTGCTGTCCTTTACTGTTTAACAAAGCACATCAATGATCACATGATTATTATTGCCTAATATTTATTTTTAAAGTTAAAAAAATCATTCATTTTGACTATAAAGACTATACAGGTTACAAAATTTATCCCAAAGTAAAATTTTGACATTTTAGCATTGCATTTTTTGGACATTTTTCATGGAAATGTAAAAACAAGATTCAAAGATTATTATACTATTTTAGTCTGTCTACTTTAATGCTTAATGTTTATTTCAGTGTGTTACTTGCCACTCCTTTATAATTAATTGTGAAATTTACTAGCAATTTCTGAGTGAAAACATTTATGTTTGGGTCACTGACGAATAAGGTTTTTAAAAGTGTAAAAACATAATGGAGATATAATTAATTTTTAAGTTTTGTTAAGTGTTAACAATGAGATTATGTGTTTTTTATAATCAATTAACACTGCTTTTGTCAATTTTTACGAGATGGACAAAATTTGTCACCAAAAAAGTCACCAAAATTTTGGTTTTACCGAATGACACTTTTGGTTATACCGAATGACGATATTTTCAAACAATGCTAACAGGCTGATATCTAGCTAGTTTCCTAGTTAGCTTGCTAGCAAACATTTTATATTTAGTACAAGTTTTTAAAATATTACAACATTTTCCATGTTTTATAGCGGTTGTACCAAATGACCTGATGTTTCGGGACATGCGTATGAGCAAGTGAAAACCTGAAAGAGTTAAAAGAGAGTTAGTTACTTTGCTTCACGACCATGTGGTCTTTTGCAGGTGTCTGCATGATGTCACATCCTGTCACATGATATTGACCGCATACTTGATCCAAAATGGTCCCTTTATATTGATTACTCCAAATGACATTCTTTCTCATAACAAAGCAACGACTTCTACACATAATTTTAATACCATTTTGCACTATGTTGATATATGATGTTATAAAATCATGCCAGAATATAAAAAATATGTACATTTATTACATTTTAAGATATTTAATCACAAATGAAATGGCTGTGTTTAAAATACCTTTATATGTAGCAAAATATAATTAAAACCTTTTGGATTCAATAAAAGAGATCTAGCTGTACTACCTTACATAAAAAAACATATTGTTCCTTACATAAAAAACATATTGTTTTTTATTATTACTAAGACCTTTGGACAATGATAATCCTAGCCAATGATTTTCTAGTTATTTTTACCCTGTACAAAGAAAGCACTGTCAAAACAAAAAAATATCTCAAAAGTTGGATCAGCAACTGGATCGACACCCCATGCACCTGTTTGGTTCACTCTGGGAATATAATTTTCAGTGCTGATCTGTTTTTATCCTGGGTTGGAGCATCTCTACTCCCCGTACAATCAATTTCTTTCTCCAAACGCATAAATCATCTACAGTTTTTCCTAAAAGCTCTACTGAAAACCCCAGCAATCACATAACCAAAGATAAACATGACAGACGATTTGTGCATGTCAAAAACTATTTCGAAACTACTTCTCTGCTGCCAATCCAGTAAATGTCAATGATATTTTGCTTACATGAAACTATGCAGCATGTGAAACTGTAGAATTGCTGCTTTGCATAAATTATTTGTGGGAAACTGCTTCCAAATTGCGGTTTGAAATGTTAAGTGAGCAGATCTCTGGACTAAAAATAATCCAGCAAACAACCTAATTTAACAAAAGCACTTGTTAATGCAAAACCATCAGTGAGCTGCCACTAAAACGGTGTGAGTAAACTACTCAACATATGCTCAAGACTTGGACTAATCTGTCTTAATGACATCCTCTGCCCCATTTCCACAGGATGTATACTGATGAGGGCATGACCTCTTGACCCGGGAGTCTCGCTGACCCCATACCTGGACCAGATGTACAACTACAGACAAACAGAGCAGGGTTATTATAGTAAAAATTGAACTATTAAAAACATGTTTGTTGTTTAAAATAAAGCTGAAATAAAATAAAATATAACATATCAAAAACTTACTAAACAAAATTGGAAATGTGTCTTTGGCAACTAACTGAAATGAGACTAAAATTACAAACTGGAAAAAAAATAAAACAAAAACAAAAATAAAAATAAATGAAACCTAAAAAGCAATATTTAAAAAAAAAAAAAAAAAAAAAAAAAAAAAACTAATTAAAATTACAAGCACACATAACAAAATTGCTAAAAATAGAAGAATCAAGAAAAAAATAGAATACACATACAAACAAACCTGGGGTATAATAATAAAAAAATAAAAAAAATATAAATAAAATAAATAAATAAAACTAAACAAAATTAGAAATGTGTCTTTGGCAAATAAGTTGAAGCACTAAAATTACTAACTGAAAATTGATGAAAACTAAAACTGAAAAAAAAAAAACTGAAAAAAAAAAAAAAATTAAAACTACCCCTAAAAATTAACACCTAAATAAATAATTATTTTATATATATATAAAAAATATTAATACAAACTACAATGGTGCATAAATAATAGTAAACTGACACTGAAACAGACAGACCATGATTATATATAAAATAAACAATGAAAAAGTTATTTTCTAGTTTTCTTAGGTTTATATTTAGTGTTAGTGATTCAAGCAAACCCCTAACACTACATATTACACTTCAGTTTTGCAAATGCAAACAAGCATTTTCAGATTTGCAGATCCTGCTCATGATGTCTAGGAGCATTTGTGGAAAAACATCCGGGACTTTTACTGGGAAAACTCTTGTGAAGGTTTAGCGCTGCAGTTAATGAACTGAGGGGAATGAAAGCACAAACTAATTTGGCTCATAGCCCTTGGCCTCGCTTTTAAAGCCAGAGATTTTAGGTAGCAAAAAAGCATTTACTGCCTCAGAAGAAGGGGGCGGCTGACTGATTCCTCATTTAGCACCAGAATAAAGTGAGAAAGTCAACAGCTCTAGAGCTGCACTAATGGCTCCTGCCATGCTGTCCTGGGGTTGTTTTAACACTGCGGGCCCAGCGGGGTCCTGAGGGTCATGGCGGACACACAGACAGCTGCTGCCGTGACTGTTACACACCTGCAGATAATCAGACGAGCAATTCTGACAAAAGACTCACATCTCTCAGAGCCACGGCAGACACTTCATCTCTTTCTGCAGAGCATAGCTCAAAAAAAAACATACCATTGTAACAATCATCTCAAAATATCACCAAAATAGTTATAGTGATGCATGCTTTGGCTAATGTTCATAGTGATAGTGATTTGAACAAACCATTTAAACCGTTGCAAGTGCCCTAGACGTGCATGAAAACATCCAAGAGGCATTTTATTAGTATTCATTGTCATGCATTTGGCATCTTACGTTGCATTAGGTATACACTTTCCTTGGAACCATGATCTACTGTTTGAACTTCAGAAGAATGTTCAGACTTACAATTTTTGCCTGTCACATGATAAAACGGGTGGGAAAACATCCCAATGACAGCCATAAATAATAAACAGCCATATTTATATACTATTAATACAGTTATTAGTGCAAGAAGTTTTCAGAAACTTAAAGTATAAGTTATTTAAAGAGTTAAAAAGTATTTAATGTATTTAATGACATGCAAAATTTCCTTGAGTTTAATTGCACATCTTCCGGGTCTAGTTCTCTCTCTCTCTGAATGTTTGTGATGGAGGAAGGGCACAATGCCTCCTAACAAGCCTGTCACACTCTCCCCGACACCCTTTTACGACCTTCCTCAACAAGCAGCACACCCTCCTCCTCTCCTTCCCCTTGTACCTGTGGGCCGTTGGTCCCGCTGAGAGGAGCCGGGGCTTGAAGACCTTCCGCAGTCGCTCTGACGTCTCGGCCCTCGTTGTGCTAATAGCCCCAGCAGTCATTTGGCATCCTAAAACTTCAAATGGACAGTTTGGGCCGGGGGTGCTGCAACGGGGGCCCATAAACCTGCTGCATCCCATGTGGCAAATGAGCAGAAATGTTGCCCGTGAGGTAAAACAAGGAGGTCAGACCCCGGTCAAACAAGGGTCCCCACGCTTTATTAGGCCTTATTAAGTGATTGTAAAAGAGGGAAGACTGTGTGCCTTTTGTTTAATGACCGGGGTCATTAAATGCACCGTGGAAATTAAGAGAACACACAATGACCCGAGTCAAGACCAATCTACAATACCATGGTAAAATTCGAAGCATGATTTTGCATCTGCTATGGTTTTTTGGACATGTACCATAATGCAATGTTTTTTAATCATGTACAATAGAAATAATGTCAGTAACACGTTTTTAGCATTATCATGGTGTACCTTGGAGTACTATGCAAATACCACAGTATATGAAGATATACTAGTAAGATTTTTTTTATGTTTTTTAAAAAAAAGTCTCTTATGCTCAACAAAGCTGCATTTATTGGATCAAAAATAAAATATGAAGTGAAATATTATTATAATTTAAAATAACTGTTTTCTATGTAAATATATAATAAAATGTAATTTATTTTTGTGATCAAAGCTGAATTTTCAGCATCATTACTCCAGTCTTCAGTGTCACATGATCCTTCAGAAATCATTCTAATATGCTGATTTGCTGCTCAAGAAACATTTCTGATTATTATCAATGTTGAAAACTATGGAAGCTTGTTTCCGCCACTGAATAAAAAATAAAAAAGGTATAATTGCGACTTTTTATCTCACAATTCTGACTTTTTTTCTTGCAATTGCGAATTTACATCTCGCAATTCTGACTTTTTTCTCAGAATTGTGATATAAACTCGCAATTGTGCGTTATAAAGTCAGAATTGCTCGATATAAAGTCAGAATTGCGAAGTATAAAGTCAGAACTGCACGATATAAAGTCAGAATTGCGCGATATAAAGTCAGAATTGTCCGACATAAAGTCAGAATTGCACAATATAAAGTCAGAATTGCATGATATAAAGTCAGAATTGCGAGTTATAGTCAGAATTGCGTGATAAAAGTCAGAATTGCGTGTTATAAAGTCAGAATTGCGAGATATAAAGTCAGAATTGCGTGTTATAAAGTCAGAATTGCGAGATATAAAGTCAAAATTGCAAGTTATAGTCAGAATTGCATGATATAAAGTCAGAATTGCGAGATATAAAGTCAGAATTGCGTGATAAGTCAGAATTGCGAGATATAAAGTCAAAATTGCGAGTTATAGTCAGAATTGCATGATATAAAGTCAGAATTGCGAGTTATAGTCAGAATTGCATGATAAGTCAGAATTGCGAGATATAAAGTCAAAATTGCGAGTTATAGTCAGAATTGCATGATAAAAGTCAGAATTGCGAGTTATAAAGTCAGAATTGTGAGATATAAAGTCAAAATTGCGAGTTATAGTCAGAATTGCGAGATATAAAGTCAGAATTGCAAGATATAAAGTCAGAATTGCAAGATATAAAGTCAGAATTGCGTGTTATAAAGTCAGAATTACGAGTTATAGTCAGAATTGCGAGATATAAAGTCAGAATTGCGTGATATAAAGTCCGAATTGCGAGATATAAAGTCCGAATTGCGAGATATAAAGTCAGAATTGCGTGTTATAAAGTCAGAATTGCGAGTTATAAAGTCAGAATTGCGAGTTATAGTCAGAATTGCATGATATAAAGTCAGAATTGCGAGATATAAAGTCAGAATTGCGAGATATAAAGTCAGAATTGCGAGTTATAAAGTCAGAATTGCGAGTTATAGTCAGAATTGCATGATATAAAGTCAGAATTGCGAGATATAAAGTCAGAATTGTGCAATATAGTCAGATTTGCGTGTTATAAAGTCAGAATTGCGAGGTATAAAGTCAGAATTGCGAGTTATAGTCAGAATTGCATGATATAAAGTCAGAATTGAGCGATATAAAGTCAGAATTGAGCGATATAAAGTCAGAATTGCGTGTTATAAAGTCAGAATTGTGAGATAAAAAGTTACAATTACTTTTATTATTATTATTTAGTGGCGGAAACAAGCTTCCATAGAAAACAGCTGTGCTGCTTCATATTTTGTGGAAACTATGATTCGTTTTTATTTTCCAGTATTCTTTGATGAATAGAAAGTTCAAAAGAACAACATTGATTTGAAATAGAAATCTTTTGTAACATCATAAATGTCTTCACTGACACTTCTGATTAATGTAATGCATCCTTGCTGAATAAAAGTATCTATATCTTATTAGAACGCAAACGTTTGAACAGTATTAATACATTAAACATCATGATGCATATCAAAAAAAGTCCCATGCAACTGCCATAGTAAGAGTTTAATGAACAAAAAGAATGAAGATCAGTTTGAACGGTCTTATTATCACCTCTCGTCAAACACACGCACCTGGCAGGAGCGACAGAAGAAGCCATTATGGGGATGAGATTTAGCTATTGTGCGGGATCAGGGATACAAGCGTGTCTGAACAGAGCGGCGGCAGGTGACGGGGTGCGTGTTTCCTGTTGAACACCAAAGGCCGACCCATCCAGGTGTTCCACCTTCCATATGAATAATAACAGTAATTATATCATCCGAAACTAGGAAAAAACTTCACAGCATGGGAGCTGGGCTCCGTCTTTTATGCATTGATTTCCTTTTATGTTTTCACAAAGACTGAGTTCTCGTCACGACACCAGAGCAAGTTAGTTAAATTTTACTGTACACTGTAAAAATAATGATAACACTGTACTTAAAGCCTATATATAATGCATTATAAAAGTATATCAAAGAATTAATTATGCTTGTAATGAACCTCATAATGTAAAGTGTTATTTACAAGCAATTTCTAAGTGAAAATTGTTTCTACACTTTTTTTTTGTGTGTGTATTAATTCAGTGATAAATTGTCAGCTAGTTAGCACACTGTCCCATTCTGAAATGTTAACGTTACACAATCTAATCCAATCCCGACACACATAATCAAAGCAGAGTGTTCCTGGCCTAAAAAGTACCTGGTTTGGCATCTAACCTCACACATGAAGCTAATTTAATGAGAACACTGCCAGCTATGTTCCAAGTGTAGATGGTTCTTCTTAAGAACCCAATTAGCTGTAACCCATATGGAGACAACAGCAAACAAGCCAGCAGACCACACTTTTTTCAAAGGGCAGCTATTTGTTTGATCCTTCACTGCTTGAATCTTCTCCCACCCGACTCTGAGGAAATGCAGCCCTCTGGGATTTTGCCCCTGCATGGAAAATTAACATGCATGCTATCAGTTTCTATTTGCTGAAGGGGAGATAGTGCATGATGGGATATCTGACCAGTGATGATCAATCAGACGGACACTGCTGGTATTCTTTGGTCTAGGACCAGGAGGGGGGGGGTAACTAATCTCCCTATCCTGAGAACTTACTAAATTACCCAACGGCATTTGTTAGGATTATACGTGACCTGCATTTCTGTGCTTGCTTTACAAATTCCCCCGGTTTATCAGAATAGACTGTTACCCATTTACAAGACACGATCTGCCTCATATGGAGCCCAGATGATGAGAGTAAACTTCATGAATAAATATCACAACAGCGCTTCAGTGTAACCTGAGAGTACAACTTGCCGCATGATGTGTGTGTGTGTGTGTGTGCGTGCGTGCATGCGTGCGTGCGTGTAATTAATGAGCAAATAATAATAATAAATATTTATTGTCAAGATTATTTCACCATAGAATAAAAAAAAATATGTGAAAAAAATAAATTTTATTTTACAGTCAACTGCAAAATTACACACTAATATTTGTGTCTTAATTTCTTAATTTTCAACTGTTAAAAAAAACAACAACAAGCTTTTATTTTGGTGCATTACTGCAGGGTTAAAGCTTATCCTTTCTCATTAAAAGTCATGTGTACATTCTCATGTGTACGTGTTGCATTGTAGCTTTGGGCATGTAAATAAAAAAGCTGTGCTACACTTTGAAAAGCACATGAAATCACAGCCTTTTCAACACTAAGCCATATTGCAATTTTGATTTTATAGCGATTAATCGTTCAGCCTTACTAAAACTCCAGACATATTTTTGCACATCCATTTTGCATGCATAAACTTGACATGAACTAAACCCCCAGAGCAGCCAGGCCTGCATGTGCCATCACAAATGCAAGAAATCAAATGATATTGCGTGGTCGAGACCTCGTGGGCTGAAGACGTCTCCTCCAATGCGATAAATCCAGCGCAGGAGAGCGGACGCTGTAAAGTTAAAAGGGGTCAGAGTCTGCAGCAGCCGCTCTCCATCATTGTGTTTGTCTTACATGCTCTTATGATATTGAGCTTCAGATCTGGCTGATCTGAGAACGCAGAGCTGCTCTCGGGGGGCTTGTTCCTCAGCGCTGTGAAAACAAACAAATCCCCCAGACCACTTCTCACTGTTTGTACAACAAATTGCTTGGAATATAAAAAGAAAGAACAAAGCAAGATCAGCGCTGGCTTGATTTGCAATGTTGTGACGCGGAAGAAAAAGACGAAATTGTCTTTATTTTACAAAATACACCCTGTTTGCTTTAATACATGCTACTGGTCTTACTGTGAAAGATTTATGCAATATTAACTGAAAACCAATCAGTTCTTTAGTAAAGCTGAAAAATTCTGGATAAATTCAATTTTTTTTTTTTTTTTTTCACAAACAACTTTAACAAAATGACATGTAATTTACTCGATGTAAAAATGTTAATTGCTGCAGTCTATAAAAAAAATGTTTGATTTGAATAAATTATTTAAAAAAATGAATGAATGATTCAATGACTCACTCGTAAAGACTTCACTTGTTTCATTACTGGATGAACAGTGTTTTTAAACAAACCTCTTGAATGAATGATTCAATGACTCACTCATAAAGACTTCACTTGTTTCATTAGGGGACGAACAGCGTTTTTGAACGAATCTCTTGAATGAATGATTCAATGACTCGCTGGTAAAGACTTCGCTTGTTTCATTAGGGGACAAACTGTTTTTTGAACAAATTTCTTGAATGAATGATTCAACGACTTGCTTGTAAAGACTTCACTTGTTTCATTGGGGGACAAACAGTGTTTTTGAAAGAATCTCTTAAATGAATGATTCAGTGACTCACTCGTAAAGACTTAGATTGTTCCACTAGGGGACGAACTGTTTTTGAACAAATCTCTTGAATGAATGATTCAATGACTCGCTGGTAAAGACTTCGCTTGCTGCATTAGATGGCGAACAGTGTTTCTGAACAAATCTCTTGAGTGAATGATTCAACGACTTGCTTGTAAAGACTTCACTTGTTTCATTAGAGGACGAACAGTGTTTTTGAACAAATCTCTTGAATGAATGATTCAATGACTCACTTGTAATGACTTTGCTTGTTCCATTAGGGGACGAACAGTTTCTGAACAAATCTCTTGAATGAATGATTCAATGACTCGCTCGTAAAGACTTCACTTGTTTCATTACTGGATGAACAGCGTTTCTGAATGAATCTCTTGAATGAATGATTCAATGACTCACTCGTAAAGACTAATAATAATAATAGATATTATAATAAAAATATTCATTTTTAATTGTTATATATGAACTAATAATATATTTTATACATTTCATTATTATACATATTTCTTTAAAATTACATTTATAATAAAAATCACATCAAACAAAAATTACAACAAATTCACATTTCCTCCTTGAATCAGCTAAATCCGATGAACTCTCTTCCCCCAATGTCCAAACAAAGGAAACAAGCACCTTTTTGCATTGGATTTGACAAATCTGACCACAGCCTAGCTTAGCAGAGCTCGAACACACGTTTCTCATTTCCTTAACATGTGTCTCCAATTTCATATTCCAAAAAGAGTCATTTTCCAGGACAATCACCGTTGTGTTTGCTATCAGGTCCTTTTGTTATTAATCACTTTTATACACAACTTTCTAGTGGGTTCATGTATGACTCAGCAAAGACTTTTGTTTGTCTTGAGGAGTCTGTGTTTACTGTGCCGGTACCATGGTAGAGTCATGGTGTAATATGATATATAATCTTGCATACAAACTTTATATGTTTTTGTCTTCTTGACATCAAAAACAAACAGATCCAGATTGAGTTTCATGCATTTGTGTGGCGGCATTTCCGACTGCCGCCCTATAGCTGCAGGTGATCATGTGGCATTAATGAGCAGGTATCAGCTTTCTTCATCTGCGTAATTATGGTCATCTCAGAGCACGTCTGCAACTCAACGACAGCTACCAACATCCTGCACTATTTCTAAGCAAAGCAAATGAGTGACACTGATCAAGTAAGTCTTGGCACAGACTGTCAGATCTCCTGCCTTTATCCAATGCTTTTATCGACATAAATACATTCAACAACTACATAAAACTCTGAATCGGTACTGATCAAGTACCTAAAACATCCGACTCAGCCTAAAGAGGAACCGGATGGGCAGGTCAGAGAGGGAACATCTGATGAAGGGTCAAATGCTGGAGGGCTTCAGTCTGCTCCCCTTAATGTCTTTCCTGTCTTCCCAGCTCATTCTGTCACAAAAACGCTCCCATATGCCATTACATTCGCTCTGAGGAACTTAACCAGCTCATTTTCGTAAACAGAGCACAGTTGAGGTGCTTGCTTGATCTAATAAACGTTCATTAGCATGTACTTCCCTTCACATACACAAAATGTAAACACCTACTGGACTGAAGCAGGTTTACTTCATTATCAGTACATCAAAAATCATGTTCAAATGTGAGTCTCAATTATGATCTTCAGGCTTCTGAGGAACGTTTATGTGTTCATCTCTCAATCAAAATATATGTTTTAAAGATATATGTTTTGATTATGTTTTCACTTTTTTAACTTTAGTTAGTGTGTAATGTTGCTGTTTGAGCATAAACAACATCTGCAAAGTTACGACACTCAAAGTTCAATGCAAAGGGAGATATTTAACAGAATTCGCTGTTTAAGGACTACAACAAACAGCTGTTAGGGACTACAACGCGCTTCTTCCTGGCTTAGTGACATCACAAACCCTAGAATTTACATAAACCCCGCCCCCGAGAACACGCAACAAAGGGGGTGAGGCTGTGTTGGGCTGCTTTAAAGAAGAGGGAAAGTTGTAGTGGAGAGTTGTTGACATGCCGTCATTTTACTCCGGACTGCTTCACAAACGAGGGTCAATTCAACGCTGGATTTGCACAAAAGATTAACATGATGGTACATGCTAGTCGATGAGTTCATCAACTCCACAGCAACTACAAAAATTTATCCACTAACCATTCAGAAACGTCTAAAAGTTGTAACTTCTTCCTGAGTCTCTCCATCAGTGTCGACTCCGGTTTGAACAATGTAAGGCTGAACACCGTGACTGACAATCCTCATTTTGGCTGCGTGAGATTTTCCAGCTTTGTTGTTGTTGAGCAACCGAAGCGTGAGCTGTTAAAGCTCCGCCCTCTTCTGGAAAGGGGGTGGGGAGCAGCAGCTTATTTGCATTTAAAGGGACACACACAAAAAGGGCGTGTTTTTGATCACAACCAAATAGGTGCAAATTTGACAAGCTATAATAAATGATCTGCGGGGTATTTTGAGCTGAAACTTCACAGACACATTCATGGAATATTACATCTTGTGAAAGGGGCATCAAATATCATTCTACTAAGACATATTATTGGTACAGACATAGAGTGACAACTAGGGTTGCAAAAGTCCGGGAACTTTAAAGTTGGAAACTTAACAGGAATTAATGGAAATAAACTGGAAATTTTGCAAAATTGCAGGTTAGCCTATAACAGGGAACTTAAAATGTAGTTGAACATCTTGCAGCATAATCTTGGTTAAACAGCCAGATTTAATGCACATTCAGTTGAATTTCTACCCTGTACATTCTTTTTAATTTCCAATCAATTCCCTTTAATTCCCATTAAGTTTCCAACTTGGAATATTTCCAAAATTCCCCAGCTTAACTTCCCATGGAAAGTTTTATGGAAATTTTCCGCCCATTTGCAACCTTGTTGACGACTGACCACTGTAAAACATTTTCAGCTGGTTAGACTTAGAAATGAAAGTTCACCTCCTGCATTAAAAATGTGAGTTAACTCAACTAAACATAAGTTAACTCAACTTGAAGATAACCTTTGTTTAAACTCACAAATAGTCAAGACAATGCATTACTTTAAGTTTAAATTTTAACTTAAA